>NC_063044.1:41719242-42019242 GCF_018812025.1 Megalobrama amblycephala
CTCTGACAAGTGCAGGCCGGCATCAACAAATATCTGAAAAGCACAATATAAGCACGTTATTTTTTAATTCAATGTCTCATTTTGAGCCGAAGCGACAGACCTATGTGAGAGACATGTTTGCAGCAAACTTTCATCGGCTCGCAGCGGTTTCCACGGTAACGACGAGGGAGGCAGATATCAGAGAATCCTCAGTACTGGCACACATCGCGGCTGGTATATTGGAGTAACTTAATAAAGGGGAGTCACATATGACCAGGAAATCCATGAGAAAACACAATGAAGTCTTCAGACGATCAAGTTACAATTTGTCAAAACGGCGAAGCATTGTCAAGCACACGAAGTGTCAATCAGGCAACTTCATTTCTGCATTTGTATTCCCAGTGCAACTGATTACAGTGGCATTGTTCTCCAATTTCAACGTGGCAATTTAGAGGCTGTAGCAATGAGTGCTGACAAAGGCTTCTCATTAGAGACCTTTGATGCAGACGGGGATGGGAGAAAGTGAATTCTCTGGGCTTCTAACCAAATCAAAAATCACCAAAACCCAAACCTGGCAAATCCAATTGCCTGGAGCCAAAATAGATTTGAGCTCTGGTATAAAACATCAACGACAAGACATATATTGCAAATATTGACACACAGCATACAAAATGGTGCTAGATTTCACATCCCCTCACCTATATAAAAAGAGTGATGGTAAATTAATTTCACCGTAATTTTATTACTACAAACTGCAGAGCAAACTACGTCCACATTGTTGTTTTTCACATCAACGCATCTCTCAGCCTTGAATATTAATGGGATTTTATATGTGAGTTTTTACTTGCTAATTGTTGCCGTCTCATAAATAGAGCATCTGGCTGTTTATGCTTTAAGGAGAGCAACAAATGTAAATGAGATTACTTATCTCCTCTGCCTCGTTTGGATGCTTTATCTGGGCTACACAAACCAAATGACTAATGTGTCAAAAGGCGAAGCGCTTACAGGAATTGAGGAGCAGTTTTTTTGACAAGCGCTCCCCTGTTTTCACACATGGCTGATAGCAGGCTGGGAGCAGAGGGCGTGTTGAAGACGCTGTCCCCCTCGGCTCTGCTCCGATTGGCCACAAAGGGTTGGCAGCAGGGGAGTGTAATGTCTGTCTGAGCTTTGTAAATAAATAACGCAAGTTGGGGCCTAATTAGCCCAGCATGTAATATGGGTTTGTTTTGCTTATTTTGCCAAGCTGATGCTGGCTGAGAGATAACTGATTATTTGTGGTTCCCTTTTTCCTCATTGTACTGCACATTCACAACAACAACAGGAAAGAGATGTCAACAGCTTCTGGATTGTTTGCGTTCTCTGCTGTGAAGACTCGCTGTCAAAAAAAATGAGGTGTTCGTAGAAAAAAAAAAAAAAAAAAATGAAGGAGACAGACTGCGTGGTTGTTTTGGAGTTCAATTCACTTTACTCCAGTAAATGTTTTGGTAACACTTTATTTCGATGGTTCGCTTTAGATATTCTGCTGACTAGAAGTAACTTTGCATGTCAACTAACTTTAATGAGAGTGTTAGTAGACATGCATTAGTAGTCTGCTTAATATCTTCTAATAATTTATTTTGATGCTCACCAACAGACATTCTACTGACTATAAGTAACTTTGCAACTAGATGTCAATTTTATTCTACTTACCTGAACCCTAAACTAATAGTATACAACAGTCTACCAATGATACTAATAGTAGTTGACAGTTAGTAGTATGTCTAAAGTGGACCATTGCAATAAAGTGTAACCAATGTCTTGACTGAAGATGACATGATAAAAAATGCTTAATTAAAGTCCCCCTGAAATAAGTTTTTTAGCTTTTAGTATGAATTTGTTAGCCTTAAGGTTACACTAAGTATGCATCTCTGGAAAACAGTGATCTGTGACATTGTATTATGTTGAACATCAAAGTAAATAGTAAAATCAAGAAGATTTTAGATGTTGTATCACTTTAAACAGGGAAAATAAACAATTTTGTTGTTGGTGAAGTTTTTGAATAGAATCCCTGCTGACAAAAAAAAAAAAAAAAAAAAAAAAATTAAAAATTAAACCAGCAGAGTTTGCTGGTCTTGGGCTGGTTTCATTCATAGGGCATGTTTCAGTTGGTCAGGCTGGGAGTCCATCTTTAAAGTTGAGGTCACATTAATGGTTGTCCAGTGAATTTTTGCAGACGGACTTCAGTCATTTCAATAGAAATCCATGGGAATTTAGATTTTTTCACATGGGTTCAAGCTGGTCACACAAATTCTTGGCCCACACATTGACCAACAGAAAGCTGTTCTTCATACTTCACTACACTATTGACAACAATGGATTTTTTTTTTTTGATTTTTTTTGTGGAAAGTTGGAGTCTTGAAAGTGGAGTCTTGGAAACTTGGAGTCTTATTGATATCATCACAACAGCATGTTAAATTTCCACACACCTTAACACTTAGTAAGATAAGGGTAACAATAGAAATATTAACAATGAAAATAAAACTAAAATTAGTCACTTTAACCATACTAAGTATTCACACCCCATAGCAAGAAAGGAAGAGAATCTGAACCACAAATCATTTTGTTTCAGTAGGTCTAAAAAAAAAAAAAATCAAAGTACTGTAGGTATGTTTTTCTTCTTGACCATAGATGGCACAAAAATCTCATTAACACATTTAACGAATGGCTATGCAGCATTTTTTAGGTTAATTGATCTAATTATGCATCTCTGGAAAACAGTGATCTGTGACATTGTATTATGTTGAACATCAAAGTTTTTGTGTGTAATGAGTGATTTTGTGGACACATTCATGTTATTAGATTTGTGGAATTAAAAAAAAAGTTTTTATTCTGAAGTGTAAAGGTAAAAGTAAAACCCTTGGGATAATGAATATATGCTAATTGAGTAAAATCATTCAATTTAAAATCACAGTCTTGCTATTAGGGATGTGCCTGAAGCCTAATACCTTATTTGGATAATGACTTCAAAAATGAATAACGAATTCTGCCGAATAATAGAAAAAATACTCAACAGACAATCTCTCCCTGTGTTTGCAATACATTATACACAAACTTCTAAAATCACTTCGCAATATAATAAATGTGTGAAACGAATGAAATGAATGAGTGCAAATCAAATAGACGAGTTGACGTCTAATGCCTCTCTCAGAAATCAGAACTTGGCAATAGTAATATCAACTTAAATATTAAATCATACCCGTGTTCTACTATTTAAAGCTGCAGTCCGCAACTTTTTTTGTGTTAAAAATTTACAAAAATTATATAATGAGAATATACAACATGAATCCATTTTCCAAACCGTGTTTTTGTCTTATCCTGAATCATTATGGTACACTTATAATAAGTATTCGGACTATTTCAGACCGGACTGGTAGGACTCGCCGCAGAGTATCACAGTAACTGCGTTACTCGCCATAGACATACACTGAGAAAAGTAGCTCCGGCTAGAATGTTCCTCAAGATGTGCTCCGAAGCTTCCTGAAGCAGTGTTTTGAAATCGGCCATCACTAAATAAGTCGTTATTTTATTTTTTTTGCCGCACCAAAAATATTCTTGTTGCTTTATAATATTAATATTGAACCACTGTACTCACATGAACTGATTTAAATATGTTTTTAGTACCTTTATGGATCTTGAGAGAGGAAATGTCATTGCTCCCTATGGAGGCCTCACGAAGCCATTGGATTTCATCTAAAATATCTTAATTTGTGTTCTGAAGATTAACGAAGGTCTTACGGGTGTGGAATGACATGAGGGTGAGTAATAAATGACAGAATTTTCATTTTTGGGTGAACTAACCCTTTAAGCAGTTTTCAACCACTGAATATTTCTTTCAACTTCCATGTTCTCTAATCAGCCATTTGTAGAGTTTGACTCCTCTTATTTGAGGTTGTGGATGATTGACCTGACATAACTCTGCACAAAAGTTCCTCTGGTAAATAAAAATAAATAAATAAATAACATTTTTATTTCAGTTAACATTTAGTATAATTGTTTTAGTGAGAAGATACTTAAATATTTATTTATCAGGATCGAGAAAGGTCCTCCAGCCAGGACTCAAACTTGGGTCGCCCGAAGCAAAACTGAACTACATCAAAGTCCTTTTCAGGGAAAGTCTGGTCACTCGGTGGCCATATTTGCAGCGCCTCCGGGCAGCTATTTAGGGCATCCAAGGCCAAGTCCTATCTATTTGAATGGGGGAGTCCTGAAATCTCAAAAACTGCTTGCCAAAGTCACAATTAAATATATTTCAAATCAGAAACAAAAACGTGAACTGTCCCATAAATGTTGTTTCTTATGCTCAAATAGCATAAAAAAAAAAAAAAAGAGCTTATTTTTCAGGCTAGATGAGCCAATGTGCAGTCCTAATCACAAGTCTCAGGTTTCTATGGGATCCGGAGCTTCTAACAGCAGCTGCAGTGATGTAATGACTTTATCAATCAACAATTGGGTCTTTTACTTAGAAGGCAGGACATATTCCGCCATATTGTGTGTTGCAGTTATCTATCTATCTATCTATCTATCTATCTATCTATCTATCTATCTATCTATCTATCTATCTATCTATCTATCTATCTATCTATCTATCTATCTATCTATCTATCTATCTATCTATCTCACTAAGAGTGATATCAAATATAATTTGCAAATTCTATAAAAGTTTAGTAAGATGGCCTATTTAAATAATGTTACATTTTGTGCTAAATTAGTAGTTGTTTTTATTTATTTACAGTTTGTCAATAAAACTTTCTGCAAATGAGTGTGCAGTCAAATCTTTCATATTTATTTATTTACCCTTAATAACATGGCTGATGCTCATCATGCTCATCATCCTGCACATGCTAAACATGTATCCAAATACAGTATGTTACAGTTTAAAAGTAAAAGCACATTGTTCCCAAGGGGGGGTATCTTTCTCATTTTACTCAATGGCCCAGTTTCAAAGACAGGACTTCAATTAGGACATTTAAGTAGTTTTTATAAACGTTCACAAGAAAAAACACCCCACTGGTGTGCATCTTGAGACAAAACAATGGCTCTGACATATTTTAAGATATGTCAGTGCAGGTTGCTTACATGCCTGGTGATTTTGCCATGATTTGCTTGACGTAGGGTGTCGTGGGGATTCGTAAACGACAATAGGCATCGGGACGCTAGATTCGATTGTTTCGAATTGGTCGTCCACGACAAGTTCCATCACATGTGTGACACTGGCCAATAGAAGCACAGAAGCACCTTTCTACATGCTTTCAAATATGCCGAACGAAAGAGAGACAAAAATGGCATCGTTGCCATTTTACAATGGAATTTACAATGGAGGAAATGTTTGTGGAGCTATGTCAACAATACTCCTGCTTTTATGATGTTTCCTCGAGGGACAAAGTAACCGCTACAGAGTGAATAAAGGTAAATAAAGCATATGTTACCTCAGTTGTCTATGGAGGAAATCCAAATATCCATGCAATCCAGATATGTGTCCACTTTTGGGCTTTTCTGACGACAAAACAGAGCAAAACATGCTGCTAGCCACTGTTTGTTTACGCTCACCGCACCTTCTGTCAGTTGATAGTCCCGCCTTCTCGATGAGGGCACGCACGCGGTTAAAGGGTTAGTTCACCCAAAACTGAAAATTCTGTCATTTATTACTCACCCTCATGTCGTTCCACACCCGTAAGACCTTCATTAATCTTCAGAACACAAATTAAGATATTTTAGTTGAAATCCGATGGCTCAGTGAGGCCTGCATAGGGAGCAATGGACGCTTCCTCTCTCAAGATCCATTAATGTACTAAAAACATATTTAAATTGGTTCATGTGAGTACAGTGGTTCAATATTAATATTATAAAGTGACGAGAATATTTTTCGAGCGCCAAAAAAAACCAAAATAACGACTTATTTAGTGATGGCCGATTTCAAAACACTGCTTCAGGAAGATTCGGAGCACAGATGAATCAGTGTATCGAATCTGCTGTTCGGAGCGCCAAAGTCACGTGATTTCAGCCGTTGGCAGTTTGACACGCGATCCGAATCATGATTCGACACACTGATTCATTTGTGCTCTGATGCTTCATGAAGCAGTGTTTTGAAATCGGCCATCACTAAATAAGTCGTTATTTTGTTTTTTTGGCGCTCCAAAAATATTCTCGTTGCTTTATAATATTAATATTGAACCACTGTACTCACATGAACTGATTTAAATATGTTTTTAGTACCTTTATGGATCTTGAGAGAGGAAATGTCATTGCTCCCTATGGAGGCCTCACTGAGTCATCGGATTTCAACTAAAATATCTTAATTTGTGTTCTGAAAATTAACAAAGGGTGTGGAACGACATGAGGGTGAGTAATTAATGACATAATTTTCAGTTTTGTGTGAACTAACCCTTTAAAGACGGCACGTGATGAATGGTTGGGTAGCAACGTGTAGTCTGACACATATCTTGTCCACGACATGACAAGATTTTAGGAGTCAAAATCGTATAATCTGACACAGTGACTATCATGACCGACAAAACTATTGTGTAGTCTGAACCCGGCATAACAGCTCAAACGTGCATTTTAGTCTGGGACTAGCTTAAGCCTTGTCTGTGAAACCGGGGGAGATGCTTTACTTGTGTTCCTGAAAGTATATGAGTAAACAAACTGCAATAATCAAATAAATAATTTACTGGCTATAAGCATCATTTTTACAGCTCTGCAATTCCTGGAATGCCTGACTTTTTTCTTCCTAAGAAGCTGTGTATTACATTCTCAACCAATAATGATTGTCAACGAGAAATGAGGAATGATGAGTAAGAAGAAAGTAATTTACTGAAATGGAAAGTAATTTGGTGTGTATGGGTCAAATGGGCATTTCTTCTTTTCATCTTGTGTCTTAACAGTGTGTTTATTTCTTCCTTTGATTATGGCAAATTGAATGCAAGGATTACTTATGGGTAATCTTTTATCAGCAGTGTGGTCAAGGATTATAGCAAGTTTAACATTCAGCAGAGCTGGTTATTTCTCGTATTTTTGCTTCAGAATCCAACTGGAACGCTGTAATCCTCTTTGGAAACCATGTTTGCGAGGTTTAAACCGTGGATCTATGATCGTTTGGCAGCCATATTAAATAATAGAACACTCTCCTGTCATGAAAATCATGGTCCGGTCAGGATTTTTTTCAACTGGATTTTGAAAACCCTCCTCCTCTCATTGGGTTGCTATCTTGTCTACGCTGACTGCTCTCATTTCTGTGAAGGAATTGAATTCAGCTCACATAGCGTTGTGAAACTGTAGATCTGCATGCATTGCACTTTGTATAGGAGTGCTTTGCTTTTAATTGCAAAACAAAAGAATCGCACAACTTTAGCGGTTATGTCAATGATATACAGGAAAAACGATAGCTGTCAAATAGCCTTCAGCTTGCCGTGATAGATCTTCCTCACAGATAAAGTGAAATTAAAAATAAAAACCACCCACTGACAATGAGGCAGTAAACATCAATCACAGCAGCAGTAACATCTGGAGTTGGCAGGCCTCTGCAGAGTTCTACATGTCCCATTAATCCCTTCAAATTCCCGCAAATTCTGGGTATTTGGAAGAATAATGGAGTTTTGTGAGCACTTTGATATTTTAGAGCGTATTTGTACAGTTATAACAGGGAGTTACGGCCAACAAAGGATTGAAAGCATCTTTGCATGCATGTTCCAGAGATTTAGTTTTGGATGGGAGGGACATGTTCCTATTAAATTTAAGAGACTATTAAATAATCCCTAGCAATATTTCTTTACAACGCATTTGTAAATGTTATAGTGTGTCATGTCTTCTTTCGTTAAAAGAAAAATATTTTCCTTCATAAATAAAATCAGTTAGGACGTTGTCTGCCATGCAGGTCTTTGCACAGCCCCAGATGATGTGTGCATCACTACTTTACATGTTATCGGAAACCACAGGCACCAAAAATAACAGATGAACCAGCAGCAAAAAAAAAAAAAAAAAAAAAAAAAGACCAGTATCTTGAAATTTACCAGTGTTGGGTGTAATGAATGACTAAGAAATTTATGTAACACTTTATTTTGCAGTGTCATTATTACATGGAGTTACTGTTGTAATAGCTATAAATTATGCATATTTGCATGCAACTAACCCTAAACCAAACTCTTATCCTAACCCTATTATAATGTAGTTAATTATTATTACTCAGTACGTAAATGTATAATTACATTGTAACACTGACACCCTAAAATAAAGTGTAACCAAATTAATTACTGTCATTTAATTACTTTTCAACTGAAAATAATCAAGTAAGGGACAGTGTTAATAAATGATGTTTATGTGGTAATATGTTTTAGATGGTTGTGAGAACGCATATTTTGTCACCCTCGTGAGCAGCCTGCTACAGACATTTCAGAGTAAGAGTCACGGTGTATTTCGGGATGGTTTATAATTATTATTTTTTTTCCTGGTCATTATTGTTATTTTGTTTACACAATAAACTGCATTTAATTTAATTTCTATTTAATTCATAGTAAACGACTGTATCTTCTGTCACAGGAAGGAAAGACTAAGAACATTATTTCACACATTATTCAATATATTTTACTAGTATAAGGGTTATTAACTAAACCTAAAACCAAAGAAATTTCCATTACTTGAAATAAACGCTAACTGAAATAATTTTTGTATATATATATATATATATATATATATATATATATATATATATATATATATATATCTATCATCTAGTTTCTAAGCTTTAGCTCAAGCTAAGGTATTAAAATAACAAACAGAAATAATAACTTATAGACATTTAAAAGCAAAAACTAAAAGACATAAACACACACACACACACACACACACACAAAAAAAAACTTTTAACTAAAATTACAATGAAAGCAGAAAAACAAAAAATCAAATCTAATAAATTTTAAACAAAAACTATAATAGTACCTCAATGCAAAGTGTGTCAATCCCTGAAAAGTACTGAATTTTGCTCTTTCATGTCTTTTTGCACTTGAACGGTCAAAAACCATCTCAAAGTACAGTTAGGTGAACATAAACAGTTTGGGGAATATCAGATGTACCTATATCAGTGAATAGTGTATTGTTAGAGAAATGCTTAATGCATTACAATTTAACTAAATTTGATTTTTGTCGTCTAAATCTACTGTAGATTTAGGTGGGATATGTTAAAATATTGTAAATCTTTCCGTTTTAAATGGATAAGTAAAAGGTGACAGAGCTGCCTGACACTGCATTAAGGGAGCATATTCTCTCAGAGACGAATTTCAACATAATATGCTGATAACAGTACTATGATTTGCTGGTGTTGGTTGCACTGATCACTGAGCGACAACAATAGAAGATCCAAATGCAGTTTTATTTGTAGCACAATCCAAAGTCGTAGTCAATTAAACAGGCAGAGGTCAGTAAATCAGTCCACACAAACAAACAAATCCTGAGGACGAGACAGGAACGAGTAAACCGGGAAACGGGCAGATATCACAAACCAGGAACATAGAAACCAGGGGAAATGCTTAGTAATGCTGTGCAAAGCAAGACAAGACTTTGCAATAAGACAAACAACTGAACTGAGTTATATAGGGAGAGAGACAAAGGGACAATGAGATGATGGGGAACAGCCATAGGCGCCGATTCCAGCCCCCGAGCACCCACGGAAAAATACGATGATTTTAACCAATAGAAAATCAATTGTAGCTTTCAGACACGATCTTCACCCTTTTAATAGTTTATTTAAGGCCGTTTCTATGGCGATATTTTAATGGCAAACGTCGAGAGCACATCCAAGTGATGCGCGCGAGCACAAATGGCTCTGCTCTCAATCAGATACATGCGCGCGCTCCAACTCAAACTTTCTTTGCACCAGATATAAGTGAGAGCATGAATCGCGACAACGCTCGTGAAAAGAATGTGCTTTTGGGTCGAAATTGTCATATTGCTGCACGGATATAATGCAAATAAAACATCAAGCTGACGTTGATTTGAGTTAAATAAGAAGCGAACTAGCTAGTTATTAATTAACTTCTTTAAACTTTATGAAGAAAAACAATATGATGGTAGATTCGAACCACTGATAATTAGAGCACGACTGGAACTCTGGTTCTTATAACAAAGTTTTTACCGCTGGACTATTAGGGAACGCGAAAACCAAGTGTGAATATATATGTAATATAATGAATGTAATGGGGGGGGGGGGGGGGGGATGTGGGGCACTGGGCACCCACTGGCAGAAACATAAATCGGCGCCTATGGGAACAGCTGCACATAACTACAACAAATGACAGAACAAAGCATTGTGGGAAACTGAGTCCATGATGTGTGTAGTGTTAGTGGAAACAGTGCCCTCTGCAGGCATGCAAGGGCACTCGCAGCTGGTGGACGTGACAGTATACAACTGTCTTAATTTATTGAATTATTTCTCTTGTGGCCCACACAGTACATATAGTGAAACAAATGAGAAGAATAGTATTTTGTGTTAAACAGCTTGTTTTTTTTCTTTTTTTTTAAGTCGGTGCTTGAAGTAGCCTAAAGCTGCTCTTAATTTTCATTGATGACTGCAGTGTTAGGAAATATTATAGACTGTTAATAATTTTAATTATAGGCCTATAATTTATTGTATAATAGACCTTAAAAAAATGTTTAAAACATTTTCAAAGATGAGCTAATAGCCAAATCTTTTATTATCCTCTGTTATGCGGTGATGCGCTATGAAATTATTGCAGGGCAAATTTATTATAATATTAATATAATAATAAAAGTAGCCTAACCTAATAGTAATAATAATAGACTAGAAGAATATAACAGGCCTACATTAATTGTAAATGCCAAATCCTCTTAATATTGCCAATATTTGATGCTTTTGACAATATCTCTGGCTATCGTCGATACATGATCATCGTCTGTTGACGCAACCCGGGTTATCTTTAGTTTAGTTAAAGTTTCTCTCTTTAAATAAGTCAGTTCAAGAATAATTTATGCACTTTTATATTATTTATTTAAAATAGTAAAACAAATAATACTTTTAAATATTAAACTAAAAACCACCAGTAGGTGGCGGCAAGTCACTGTCTTAATGAGTGAGTCATCGAGTCATTCATTTATTCAGTAACTAAGCAAGATCTCTATGTACAGTCTGTGTCTATATTTCTGCTTCACGCTAGTAAATGCTAAATCCCCACTTTTACATAAGATTTACTAAGGAAGCATATTCCTGCACACAACCTCTCATATGCAAACTGCTTGCGTGGATACAGTCAGTTTTGACCGCAAAAGATGAGGTAATTTGATTGGATGTAATGTATTTGACCTTTTATGGCATTTTGCCTGTTAGAAATACATGCTCTGTTTTAATGTTATTTTAAGGTAGGGTAGAATTAAATGAACGGCAAAACTCAGCATTTTGTTCGTGTACCCCGTCACCAGTTTGTTGGTTGAAAAGATTAGAGAGTTAATTAATTTTAATTATTTTTTATAAATCCTTCTTCTTAATGCATCGTTAAAAAAAAAAAAAAAAAAAAAAAAATCCCAATACAGTGGAACTCTGAGCAGTCATTTTATAAAAAATAATTTGTATTGAATTGCACTGTAAACCCAAACAATATAACTAACTTATAATGGAAAGTACATTTTACTCAAAATACGCCAAAAAGTTTAACTAACTATTATTTTTGAGTTCATTCAACATCTATCAGAAATTTAAGTTAACACTAAATAACTCCGCTTAAGTTTAGAGTTCAGGGAACTTGAACAAATAGATTCAACCATAATCAAATATTTTAATGTCAAACATACACCCTCTAGTAGTGTTTTTTTTTTTTTTTTTTTTGTGACGTCATTGCTGAACGTGAACTCAGATGCTTTCCCTCCACACAGATACCCAGACAGCAGATCAATTCAAGTCCAAATGCATACAAAAATATGCAAGTATTCAGCTGTTTATAATAATAATGTTGCAGACTGGTCTCATTGGTATCGGCTACACTCACATCATCCGCCCACAGGTTAGGTTACATTGTATGTTAGAAATTTCATTTTATTCTGTATAAAATAAACAAGCAGTCCAAGAACAATTATTATAGCAAATCAAAACAGATTATTAGAAAAATAAAAAATTCAAATCCTTCCACAATGAAGTTTCTGAGGTGTTAAATACAGTTACAAGCCACTCATATGCTGGCCAAGAAAACCTTGAATGCATAAAGACTGCAAATAAGCGTCTGTGTGCTGTAAAGATTACAAACAATCAAACCAAATCAGCGGCCTTGCTGTCAACAAAATAAAAGCAGATGTCTTTACAGAAAACACGCACACACATTATGCAGTAATTATATGATTTGAGCATAAAACTCTATAATTATTATTAAAAGGTATGACAAGAAAAACACAGAGTACCTAATTGAGCGTGATGAGAATCCTCAGTCTAAATGAGGTATGACTAAACGTCTCCTTGGATATATAAAAGCGACATTTGCAGAAGCTCGCAGAAGATAAAAAGCATGACGTTGTGCGATACATTCTGGAGGATGCAGGGCCACGCTGCAGCGTGCCAGTTACATAAACGCAGTAATCAGTAAAAAGGGGGTGCCAAAAGAAAATCTATGATGCTTTGACATGCTGTGACTAAAATGGATATCTTAAACGAGGTGAGTGTTTCACAAACTCATCCTCTTCATCACCGCAAATAAAGGCTGATGTTTGATTTCAACAAGTCAATGCCAAATCACACGGGATCAATCAAGACTAACGGGCAAATGAGAACCCATTTGTAAGTCGTTCAAAGCTCTTCGCCATCTGAATTTCTCGAGAAATGAGGGATGTATCCCTGCGCCTGGGAGCTCAGATATAGCAAAACCGCCTTCGCTGTGCTCTCTCTTTCATAGCAACAAAAGAAAGCAAAAATAGACACGGTGATCAAAGGCACATCTGGAACTGGCAACGGGAGATAGAAATCAACATCGTATGATAAAGAAAGGAGGAAAAAAGACAGTCATTTTGTTGTTTGTACGAGCACAGCGCACTCTAGAACACGTCTACACATCTTATGTATCCCGTAGATGCTCTACATCACCTGGGGTCACTCGCGTTCCCGCCGCATGGGCTTCGCGACGGGTTCCATCAATGTTTAAAACCCGCCTGGTTTGTAGGCGGCATTGCATTGAGGGAGTGGTGGAGGGAGGGAGACAGGTGGATGGTAATTTTTTGACATCGCAAGAGAGAGACAGCGAGAAAGTGAGATTCAGACAGAGAAGGTGGTCAAACAGAGTCCATCCCTCCGCCCATCTGCCTTCCGAGCTTTAAAGTAGGTCACACGTTTCGCCACACTTTGTGCTGGAAAATCTAACAAAATCAGCATGCGCCGTCCCCTCTGCCGTTAAAAGCAGAGTATGATGACGGCTTTAAAAATTAATGGAAATACAGAGTTCTCTGAATGACAATTAAACCTCCAGAGGTCTGTCCTCAGAGACCCTCAAAACAATAAAATACACAAAATGATTGTGGATAAAACCAGATTTGCATGGCATCCTAACACTTTAGATGGGTTGCATTAGTCACCCCGAGCTTACGCGTAGAGCAAATCTGGTTATATTGAAGTTTTCAGATCAATTTATTATTTATTTTCCCCTAAGGTCCACTTATACTGTTTTTCCATATACTCTTTCCACCCCCTCACTGACCCTTACAAATTAAACAGCAGGTTTTTTTTGCTGATGTGCCTTTAAGACGTTGATGTAAACACTCTCTTTGCATTTGAAATGAGACGTGGAAGTGCTTTTCTGAACTTACCAACACACTGCAGGGTTTCTGTCGAGTCTAGCATACTATTTAAGTGCTCCATCCTGTAATAACATGTCTGAATGACACTGTGACACATTCACAAAATCATCTGCACTAAAATGAACCACACAAACCGTTCAGGTCAGACTGAAGCTATCAGGGATCTTGTGGAAAAGAAACTTGCCTTTCTTACACAAAGCTAATTTTGCCATATTTTACTCTGAGTATATAATCATACATATTCAATATATAATATAACATTCAGACATTATATATAATTATATAGCTTTGACTGAACGTCATAGCAATCCTAGTCCATTCTAGTTCATCGATGTGTTGGCCTCACAGAGAGTCTGGGTTTAAGCTGTAATTGAGAGCCAGAGCCCTGTTGTGTTTGTCATGCCAATCACAGCCATCTGCTGGGAGCTGGCTGGGAGGGACACCCATTACTGCAGACACTTGTGCAAATCACAAAGTGCTCTGCAATCCAGCTGAGCGCCACCGGAGAATGAACAGAGCATGGCAACTGTTTAGCTGGATAGTGCGACACAGTAATATAACACACAGGTGTCGTAGAACATTTTCCAAATGCTCTTATGAACATGTCCCGAAAGCATCTGTCGACTGTCTCCAAAAACCTTATTTCCTAAAACATATGCAAAAACATCAAGGATTTGTATGCCTGCTTTTGTATTTGGAGCAGATGCAGGTAGGAATATGTCAGACTTGTGTGTATGTGTGTATAGTCTAGATGTTGCTATTAAAGCGACGGCATCTCATCAAACCTGGTCTCATTACTCATGGCATCATTATCTGAGCACTCACACCCTGACAATGTCGACCCAACCAGAGATATGCGACTCTGTAATGACAAATTTGCATGATAAAACTGTGCCTCTATCTATCTATCTATCTATCTATCTATCTATCTATCTATCTATCTATCTATCTATCTATCTATCTGTATTTTCTAATGGTGGTGTTTTAATTACTCTGCAGACAGCTTGCTGTGGTTTTGCTATTAAACAGTTGCATGGTAAAATTCTCTTCGGAAAAGGTGCGTTTTTAAAGGCCCCATGTAGTGAAAATCAAGTTTTTAATGTTGTTTATATGTCTATGTGGTGTTTTTAATGTGCTTTAAGACAAACCATGTGCAAATTCATACATCAACACCATTTCTGAGTATTTTCTCCTTAAAATTGTAATACAGTCTCAAAAACACAGTTTGAAATCGCTGGTGTTTCTGACGTCACAAACTACCTTGTTGACTACAGGGGGACTTTAAATGAATCCCCTTTAAAGCACTGCCTTTACAAGGATACACATTCAGACAGATGCCTTTGGCAGTTGTGTCATGTTTTACATGTTTTTTAAGCATCCCGCCATAAGTGCCGTGTTTAAGACACTGTGTTAAGTTAAAAATAGTGCTGGTTCCGAATGCAAGAACGTGTCCTATGTAAATCCAATACCATCATATCATATAACCGGATGTGGAGAGCAGTTGGACATAGTGGTGTTTTAGAGGTAAAAAATTATATAAATACTGTTCGGTTTCTCACACAAACTGGTCGTTTCGTGTCTTAGGACATCAATGTGTCGTCATGAGCCACAGGGTTTAATTTGAATTTGTCTGTGCATGTTTATTTGACTCTTATAGATTGAGTTACCGTTTCAGTGCATTATACGACTGACAGACTGCAACGGTTGGAGTTAAAAATCATAATTTGTGTTCTACTGAAGAAACAAAGTCACCTACGTCTTGGATGCCCTGGGGATAAGCAGATAAACATAAAATTTTCATTTTTGGGTGAACTATCCCTTTAACATATGGCTTCCTTTTTGCATGATAGAGCTTTAGTTGGCATCTGCAGATGGCACGGCGGATTGTGTTTACCGACAGCGGTTTCTGGAAGTATTCCTGGGCCCATTTAGTAATGTCATTGACACAATCATGCCGATGAGTGATGCAGTGTCGTCTGAGGGCCCGAAGACCACGGGCATCCAATAAAGGTCTACAGCCTTGTCCCTTACGCACAGAGATTTCTCCAGTTTCTCTGAATATTTTGATGATGTTATGCACTGTACATGATGAGATTTGTAAAGCCTTTGCAATTTGACATTGAGGAACATTGTTTTTAATGTCATCATTGTGTTTAAGATGGCAGTACCAGGATATAAATGTGTGTGGTCACATGACCAAACCACCCAATAATGTTAGACCTGCTCAGAATCTTAAATTTGCATTATAAATGAACATGTGCTACATAATAAGAGTTGCTTTTTAATACCACACCAAAATATGTGATGAAAAACTGTGGTCACCATTGTGACCAGGATTAAATGGGTTAAAGTATTCCACAATCTTTTTATGCACCTTTACTTCTTGCTTTTCAGCCATTTGTTGCCCCCGTGCCAGCTTTTTTGAGACCAGTAGCAGGAATCAAATTTTAAATGAGTTCATTTAGTGGATAAAAGTGTCAAATTTCTCTGTTTAAACATTTGTTTTGTTATCTATGTTCTATTGTTAATAAAATATTGGCTCATGTGATTTGAAAGTCTTTTAGTTTTCATTTTATTCAAATTTAAAAAACGTCCCAATATTTCCGGAATTCGTTGTATAACAGAGGGATAAACAGGTTTTACTGGGCCACTGACTGCAGTCTTCATCTCATGTGAGTGGACATCATTTTACAACACAATTCTCTCCATTTATTTACATAGTATGTAAAACTTTTTAATGAGAGAAAAGCTACTTTTAAGAGTGATTAGTCAACTAGTCTATTTTGAAGCTGTCGTTTTGCATGCCCCTTTCTAAACCTCAGCACTGAATGGAGCCTGAACACCCACGTCAACACTTTGTCCTCCCGACTGAAGCACCACCGCTGTGCCGTAAACGAGATGTGACGAGGCCTGGTGAGAGGTGTCTGCACAATCTGTCTTACCATATTGTCTTGCTCACCTTGTACTGATGAAGTTTTGACAGAGCACAAACTCCCCTTCACATAACAGAGCCTCCGCCTGGAAATGCAACTCTAGCGAAACTCATCAAATTACAGACACAGGTGAACAGTTTTAGAGGTGAAGAGTAATTCCATTTTCATCTCAGAAAAGCTGATAATGAAATCTTACAGATGTCAAGGGTTTCCTCTACATCGCACCATAATTATTTTGCGGAAACTGCAAGCCACACAGTATTCTCATGGTTTCCTGATGTGTTTTTATTTTTTTTATTTTTTTTTTATTTCCTCTTCTCTGTTATGTTTTCATTGCTTCCATTTTAATGTGTAAAATAATAAGAAGAATAAAAATGTGATAAAAATATATTAACACAATTTAGTATGCCCCCAAACCTTTGCATTAATTATTTAATAAGTATTTTTCACACCACCTAAGCTATTAAAGCTTAAACTGTGAAGCCTCTGGACATATTTAAAAGTTGAACTATTTTTAACTTAGTGTGGCATCTTAAAAACCATTTTAAAAAGTGAGCTATGACACAACAGTCAAATCTAGCACATTTGCACTAACCAAAAACAAACAAACAAACAAAAAAGATGAACAAAAAACAAAACAAAACAGTGTAGATGATGTTATAGAAAAACAAAAACACACACAATAAAACAACTTATTGTAATGTTTATTCAATAAATATTATAATCTTCCACAATAACGTATTTGAATTATCTTAATTTTTCAGTGAGTGTTTGTATACTCTATGCAAACATTTTGATGAATTAAAGGGATAGTTCACCCAAAAATGAAAATTCTGTCATCATTTACTCACCCTCAAGTTGTAAGAATTTATGTACCTGTTGGTAACCAAACAGTTGATGGACCCCATTGACTTCCATAGTATTTTTTTTTTTTTTTTTCATATGGAAGTCAATGGGGCCCATCATCTGTTTGATTACAAACATTCTTCAAAATATCTTATTTTGTGTTCAATACAAAAATAAGTTGTTTGGAACAACTTGAGGAGGCGTAAATGATGAAAGAATCTTAATTTTTCTGTGAACTATCCCTTCAATAACCAAATCACATAACAGGCCCTATCATACACCCAGCGCAATGCAACGCTAGGTGCGACGCAAGTGTTTTTTGCTAGTTTCAGCCTGACGCACTTATCATTTTCACGTCCAGTGCCCACGTAGTTTAAATAGCAAATGCACTCGTGCCCATTTGTTTGGCCATGGGCGTGCTGGTCTGAAAACACAGTGTGTTTAGGTGCATTGTTGGCGCATTGCTATTTTGAGGCAACTAAAAACGACTGCGCCATTGACCAACAAAAACCTGGTCTAAAGTCAATGGTGCAATATTTATTTATTTATTTATTTATTTATTTATTGTTATTTAAGGGGCATGTTAGTAATATGCGCCTATAGGGGGGAGCACAACACGCATACACTCTACTTATTACAGACACACAGCATTTTTTAATATCAAAAATAAAAGGATTCCTCTCTGGAAAAGTATTCAGTCGCTCTGCTTGCAAATCTTGCCAAATAAACAGATATCCGGCATGGCATGAGCGCAACTGGATTTTAAAGGGAATGGAAGATGAGACTCTGATTGGTTTATTGCAAGTTACGCCTAAAACACACCCATGATTCATTGAGAGACTCGGTACAACCCTTTTGGACCATGCGCCTGGCGCGCTGACAATTTTTTTTCGTCGTTAAAATAGCAAAAGTGGATTCAGAAAGTGCACCTGCGCCATGCGATTCAGACCATGCACTTAGATCGTTAAAATAGGGCCCAAAAAATTGATTCAAATTCTTAATCGATTGACAAAGCAAGTACTTTCCATCACAGTAAGTGATGGTTTTAGATAGCTAGCCCTTTTCTAAACTGCCATATGAATTCATAACTAATCCATGTGGGAAAAGCAAATCCACTGGACAAAGTGTGCCAGGCAGGATCTTAACAAACCATTACTGGAAGAACTTCAGGAGTGTCTCAAAGCAAACATACCTCTCTCAGAGAGTCAAGATTCACGCTAGACCTCTCCCAGCACTTCCACTTATAATTTCTGTACAGAGTAAAGGTAAACCATGCATGGAGCTTTTTACTTATTCATTAAGCTGTTTCAGCTGTTAAAGGACATGGACCATCTACATAGAGGGCATCCTGGCATAACTGAACACATCTATGAATGAACTCAGCTGCGCCTTTATGGATGCATTGTGTTCCATCATGTAAGCAATACGCCCCGGGTGAGAAGGAACTAAGAGGAGAGCTCCTTCACAAAGCTAATGTCTGCACAAGAACAGATGTAATGGAATGGAAACATGGGAAACCGCAATGTATGTTTTAAGGGTTTGTCAAAGGCACTATATTTGTCATACGGACACACAGACATTTATACAGTATGGTTCAAAATTCTGAGAACCAACCGTTAAACCGTTTCTTTTATATGTTCTAATTTAATAATGTTTACAGTAGCATAATTATTTTAGTGAAAATTTTAATTTTATTTTTGTTGTAAATGTTTTAAAATTTGTTGTTTATTTCCAGATTCATCTGAAAAAAAAAATAAAAAATCCCAGATTTTTCATCTCAGATTTGTGGACCCCACTGTACATTGTACATGTTTAATACATACTCCAGGCTGTTTATAACTTAGTATGTATGAATAGCATCTGTGGCATTTTCACCTCGCTCTCAGTGTGAAAAAATTAACTGGAAAAATAAACATATAAAATATCACACTGTTTTAAATAACCATAACACTTACATGTTACCCTGGGAATGGTGTGACGAAATCATGTCTGTGCAAATTTATATACAATTTTACAATTTATATCATGACCAGACTGAAAATAACTAGTTACTTTTGGTATCAATGCAAGGATACAAGGAAAATACATGTATTTATAAACCACTATTTACATTGAGAAAATGATTCAGGTTACACATGTAACCCAGTTCCCCAAGAAGGAAACGAGACGCAATAACGCTATGGGAATGCTTCCACCTGAGCCAGTGTCTGAAGCATGTGATCTGCACACAACAATCTGATTGGCGGAACGTATGGATGTCGTAAAGTAGCATAGCGCGTCAAAGAGTTCATAAATAGACGCCATAAATGCACGTTACTTAGTTACTTTTTATGTAAAGTAATGCGTTACATTAATTTTTATCATCTGGGCTGGGCTTGCTTGCCTGTTTTTAAACAAGGAAATATATATATTTGACTTATATATATAAGTCTCAGGCTAAGGGAAATATAAATTCACACCTGTACAGTAGAGGGCGCAACTCAAACCTTTCATCTCTGCTGCCATCCTGGATCACAGAAGAATAGGACACAGGATAAGAAATTGCAATACTCTTACTTAATAAAAACAAAAGAATGAAATACAAATGTGACATTTATCCAGAGTCATTTTGCTTATTAGTGTGGCTGAACTGGATCATAGAAGGTCAGCAGCAAAGACATTGGTTAATAAAGTGAGATTAAATACATAAAGTATATTTGTGTTTAACATATTTAATTATTGCAGGTTTGCGTAATATTCAGAGATTACATTCCACTGTTTTTATTCATTTTGAGGAATACTGAATCTGTTTTTGTGCAAGTGAGACAAGTAAATGACGGTTCTTCAAGAACCATCATGTCCACACAGCACACACAACGCCTCTTACTCACAATTCTCTCAACATGGGGACTGGAGAGCTGTCAGGAAAACACAGTAACTTGCGTTACTTATTTGAAAAAGTAACTTAGATATTTTCTAGTACTAGTAGTAGTAAAAGTAATTAAAAAGTAAGTAATAAAAGTACTAGTTACTTTTAAAAAGTAATTTTATTACATAATTAGAGTTCTAATTAATGCGTTACCCCCAACACTGCCTCTTGAGGATAAAAATCACGTCACACGGACAGTGCGTGGAGTGGACCATCGCAGAAAGCATAGGCTTTATTTCACACACACAGGATTCACTAGTTTGTACTTACATATAATCAGATAAGGTATGAAATATGCGTATTTGTCATGCTGACCAGGGACTGGGAACCCAGAGTACCTGCCCCATCCATGGCTGGGATAGGAATAATTGAGAATGAGGAGTTGAGGTAGAGGTGAGATACTGGAAAAACTCTTGTGGAACTGATTTATACACACACACACACATATATATATATATATATATATATATATATATATATATATATATATATAATATAATTTGAAGTAGACACATGCTCAACAAACATATGGCTACTGAAGACAAAAAAGCTGTCAATGCACATTTTTGCATCTATTTATGGACTCAGTGACACGCTGAGCTATGTCACGGTGTGCAAATGTATGGCCAATCAGATTGGCATGTGTAGACATGTGAATTACATAACAAAATATCAGATTTTTGGGTTTTATATTTATATTATAAACTATAACATGTATATGCTGTTAAAAACTAAACCGAAACAATTGACATGCCACAAATGCTGTCCACAGCCATTAAGTTGGATTCTGTGCTAATGATGAACAACTCACTTGCAGGGTCCATGTTGTCTCCTTGATCAATGTTATCTGCAGTTTTTCTGAGATGTGCATTGCGCACACCACACTCGTCCACTCTCTCATTGTGTCTCACTTGAGATAATGTCACTGGAAGGGCATGAGGAGCACTTTCATCCCTCTCCACTCTACGGCCACTCTCCGCTTTTCATCAAGCACACAAGCGGACATGAAGAAGCATGTTGAAAGGTTATCGCTGGCCCTCAAAGATCAGTATCAAAGACAACACCTTAAGCGTACAACCGACCGAGAACAAAAAAAAAAGTGAAAAAGGAACCATACTTAGGAAAAAAAAAAAAAAAAAAAAGACAAGATGTGGCAAAGTAAAACACAGCGGCAAGAAACTAAACAACAACAACAACAAAAAGCCGATTGTACCATAAGTTATCAGAAGTATTTCTGAGGACTGCTGTGAAGGCAGTAAACAATGCCCTCAAACCCTGACTAAACTGTGCGATTTCTCTGAACCTTGAAACGAAATGTCTCTCAGGAGATGTGCAGACGAAAGAAAACAGAGCTCATTTGATTTAGAGCACAGTGGTGCAGAGGAAAGACTTGAAAGACATACGTTTACCAGAGTGAGGCAGGGCTTCCCCCGGCACACTGTAAATAATCTGACATTGACAGGAGCTACAGCGAAAGCAGTCGCAGATAAACCTCTTTAGAGGCCAAAAAGACAAATAGGATTGAGACACAGGAATATATGAGACACCTGTACTTGAGGAACTGTACTCCATTACTATAACGTACAGTGTTAAAAGTGCCCTAGAATCAAAAATTTAATTTACCTTGGCATAGTTGAATAACAAGAGTTCAGTACATGGAAATTACATACAGTGAGTCTCAAACACCATTGTTTCCTCCTTCTTGTGTAAATCTCATTTGTTTAAAAGACCTCCAAAGAACAGGCGAATCTCAACAGTTGGGATCATTAATATGTACGCCCCCAATATTTGCATATGCCAGCTCATGTTCAAGGCATTAGACAAGGGCTGCCAGTATTAACGTCTGGATCTGTGCACAGCTGAATCATCAGACGAGGTAAGCAAGCAAAAACAATAGCGAAAAATGGCAGATGGAGCGATAATAACTGACATGATCCATGATCAGAGGTGGGTAGAGTATCCAAAAACTGTACTCAAGTAAAAGTACAAGTACTTATAGAAATATTTACTCAAAGTAAAAGTGAAAGTAATAATCCTAATAGTTACTTGAGTAAGAGTGAAAAAGTATCCAATAAAAAATCTACTCAAGTAGCGCGTTACTAGTTACTTTTATTATATATACACACACACACACACACACACACACAATAGCATGTTATTATTTAAATAAATTATTATCATAATTAGATATCTTTGCAACAAACACAGAAGAGACAGGCATTATTTCTGGCATCTGTAACTGTTACTATATTAATAACGTATACAGCTAAAGTTACATTTGAAAGGAGAGAAAACTCTTTACATGTGCTCGCGCTCATATCTGAACATGACACAAACAATGATTAAATACACATTGACGGATCTTCTTCGGTCTGTTCTCCAAAATGATTCATTTTCAAGACGAACAGGTCGCTGGCGCCGCCACTGCGCAATAGTATATGTATAAATTGCGCAATATGTATAAATGAATGTAAAAATTAAGATATATGTCCATAAAAACGGTAAAGAAATACTACATACTTTTGTTATAGTGACGGAATAATCTATTTGGTTGTAAAATGTCGGCTATTGGCTGTATCATGAATTGAAATCACCTGAAATCGATAGGCCTACCTGTGGAATTGTTCACACAAACAGCATACGCAGCTCAACTAATAAAGGTCTTCATCGCTGTCAAACAATTGGATGTATTTGCAGGTTTGCTTTTAATTGACTGTAGGTTCAATGCTACTTCATCCGCTCCGAGTGAGAAACCGCTTCAAACGATTCAGCGCGTGCAGGAATTGAACAAATCATTCAAACTGATTCGCGAATCAATTTAGACAGTTTTACCAACTTGTTTGATCAAGTCTTTGAACAGAATTGACTCAAAAGAGTGATTCATTTGTGAGTGGGGCATCGTTCATGAAAAAAGAGACAGCGCGCTTGGAATAAACGCATTTCTTAACATTTACAGTATTGAATTCAGTATTAAAATAAAGTAACGAGAGGAACGTTGCCCATTGTAGCGAAGTAAAAGTACAGATTTTTAATTACAAATGTACTCAAGTTAAAGTAAAAGTACCCACATTTTAATCTACTCTAAAAAGTAAAATTTTTCCAAAAAACTACTCAAGTACATGTAACGAAGTAAATGTACTTTGTTACTACCCACCTCTGTCCATGATTACATGATATTTTTAGTGATATTTGTAAATTGTCTTTCTAAATGTTTTGTTAGCATGTTGCTAATGTACTGTTAAATGTGGTTAAAGTTACCATCGTTTATTACTGTATTCACGGAGACCAGAGAGCCGTCGTTATTTTCATTTTTAAACACTTGCAGTCTGTATAATTCATAAACACAACTTCATTCTTTATCCAACAGTGTGTAATGTTAGCTTTAGCCACGGAGCACCATCAAACTCATTCAGAATCAAATGGAAACATCCAAATAAATACTATACTCACATGATCCGACACATGCATGCAGCATGCATGACGAACATCTTGTAAAGATCCATTTGAGGGTTATATTAGCTGTGTGAACTTTGTTTATGCACTGTATTATAGTCGAGAGCTCAGGGGGCAGGGAGCGTGCGATTTAAAGGGGCCGCAGCCTGAATCAGTGAATAGTTAATTATGCCCCAAAATAGGCAGTTAAAAAAATTAATTAAAAAAAAATCTATGGGGTATTTTGAGCTGAAACTTCACAGACACATTCAGGGGACACCTTAGACTTATATTACATCTTGTAAAAACTGGTTCTAGGGCAACTTTAATATTGCCAATGAAAGTATCAACAAAAATATTAATCAAACATAAATGTTTTTTTCCCACAGACAAATATAGCAAACTTGTCTCCTACATTGATGTTGGAATTAATATATTTTGTTGTTGTTGTTTAAAGGCAGGGTAGGTGATTTTTTTTTTTTTTTTCTGGTTGAAAGTCTCTTCACATCCCAACAGCAATCACTAAGTAAAGTGGTCTAAATGTATTTATATCATCTGTGGAAGGCATAGGACCATAAAATGTTTGTCCAATCACCATTTTCGCACAGACTTCACACGCCATCAGCACGTTTCATGCTATGCAGAGTTAGACAGACGTCATTCACCAAGCACCTTAAACAAACTGCAGCCACCTTTTACAGTTCCTCCTGAACCAACAAGCTTAAGCTGCGTTCACGCCATAACTACCATAATTTGGAAGAGATGGAAACCCGCTTCGTTTGTGACTGGAATTTATGTTTCAACATGTCAACACTATCAACGCTGAAATGAATCTGCAGCAGTCAGGTGGTACAGGTCAGTGCTCTTTAGGTTGTTTATATTCATTATTATTGTAATGCTATGTGCTTTGAGACATGAGGTAGTTTAACGCCATCTCTTCTAACACTTTTGTTCGCTCCCTGCTGTACACGATCATGTGTTTTGAAGGAGACGTGACTTTGGAGATGCTCTGAAGAGAGGGTGGGATCATGCTTTTTTAATGCTAGCTCTCCGAAAATTACCTTTCCTACCTTAAATAAGTTTGGTTAAGTTTCATCTGTTACTATTTTTTTTTTTTTTTTTTTTAGAGTTTAATGTTAACATTATGATTTAATGTTAACATAATGTTAACAATTGAGACCTTGTTGTAAAGCATCACCGTCAAAATTATGTGTAATTTCATTCGAATACTTTTCTTCTTTAAATTTAAAGGACTTATTGTCAATGACTAAGAAGAAAAGCTTGTTAATAGGTAATTTTACTTACAGTAAGTATTTTAGGGATTTTTTACTTGAGTACTATTAAAACTGGATACGTTTTACTCAAAAAGTAAAAAAATAAATTAAAAAAATTAAAAATCGTACTTGTAACTCATATTTCACAACAAATTAACAGTAACTACAAAACTTTTGTAACATAATATAACATTTTAATTGACCACTGTATATTTATTTTCACTTTTTTAAAACTTTCACTCAAGTTTTTGATTATCTGCTTATTTTAAAGGAACATCCACACTTTTAAAGTATAATTTTGGTAACACTTTACAATAAGGTTCATTAGTTAACATTAGTTAACATGAACTAATAATGAACTGCACTTCTACAGCATTTATTAATCTTTGTTAATGTTAATTTCAACATTACTAATACATTATTAAAATCTTGTTAACAATAATTAATGCGGTGTGAACTAACATGAACAAACAATGAACAGCTGTTTTTATTAACTAACATTAACGAAGATGAGTAAATACAGTAACAAATGTATTGCTCATGGTTAATTCATGTTAGTTAATACATTAACTAATGTTTACAAATGAACCTTATTGTAAAGTGTCATAATTTCTTATTATTTTTTACATCGCTGAAGACATGGAATGATGAATCCAAACAGTGGGAATTAATTTTGAAAACTTTTCCCTTTTCCCTCTCAAACATCCAACAATAGCATTCTCAAGCAAATGTTTTCAAATATCAATAAAGCTGTTAAAGGTGCACTATATAACTATTATACAAAATTTATTATAATGAGGAAGAACATCATGAGTTCATCTTCCAAGCCTAAAATAGTAAGTAACAGTAAATCATACTAATAATATGCTACTCCCCTATAACACAAAAACATTTTGCTTTTGCACATTCACTGAATATAACTGTGAAAATGGACCAAACATGGCCATTTACAGAGCTAGCTGGACAGCTCACATAACTATGGGTTTGACTGATGTGATGTCAGGCTGTTATGACATCTCACATAACACTGATCAAAGGTCAGCTGTATGACAGTACTATTATAACCATCACAAACTGTTATTATCTCTCATGACTATTGACAACATCTGTTACAGCCTGGCATAAAACAGTCCCATGACTCTGAGGATTCGAGTACATGTAAAATCCAAACACTTGACAGCTATAACGTGATGATTAATTCATGTAATAAGTTGTCACAGATGGTTTGCGCTCCAAATGTTTTACTCTTTATGCATTTTTAAGGAAGGAATGGAGCTGCCGTTAGTTTACTTACAAATTACTGACCACGTCCTTAATTTTCTCAAACGTTATCAAGCGCTATATTAAACATTTCCGGCCGGGCCGATTCAATACCTGTTCTTGTAAGAGCGCAAATCAATTTTAGTGCCCTGACTGCAAGCTGTCATGGATAAAATAAAGGAGTCCAGTCAGCTCAAGGTAACATACCATAAATCTTTGACAGCTATAATAGAAACATAGACTGTTGTGGAAACACATACTGTACATTGTACGGGAGGAAAAAGAAAGCTTTCCTGCAATAAAATTAAGTTTGCCCTTCTGGTTCCTGACATGCTCAGACATGCTCCAAGTTCCCTGCATTTAACGGTTTACACGCACTGTGGATTCCAATATGTTCGCTAAAGTAAAAGGGAGGAGGATAGAGGCAGCCAAGCATTTTATAAGCTGAGCAAATGGCTTTGCCACATTTAGAGCGCTGGAGGAGTTAGTAGGAGCACTATGGAGCGGGCAGCAGTACTTAAGCCTACCAATGTCTCAGTTTTTTATATTTCAGCTGAGTCACTGGCTAAATCGATGTAGGCTGACAGGTGATGTACTTGTGCCAAACCTCATAAGAATGGTCTCCGGACACTCGGTGAATAATTGAGGCGCTGGTGTTTTTTTAAGCCGAGCGAGAGTATCTTCACCTGATTTTGAAGGGAGATTGGGTCTGTGTGACAAATTTAGAATTGAATTTGAAATGTCCATGTCACAAGCACTGACATCTTTAAGCATAACTCAAGCTATAAATATGGCACATGCTTCCTGTGCTAAGTCAGTGCTAACGCATTAATTTGTGTTGCTAGTGCCAGTCTGAGACCCGAATGACTGACGCGGTGACAGAATACACTTTATTAAACGCTTAAATCTCTGGCTGCCGGTGTTTGACTCTAAACGATCATTCAACTGCTCAATCAATCACAAACATCTGCTCTTTCCACGTGTCACATGAGATAAAGAGATTAAGAGGCTGAGAGAGCTAGAGACAATATTTACACATGCGGGCTTGCTGAAAGTGCATAATTATGAAAATTACAGAATCTCACAGAAAAAGACATTTTTATGGGCCAAATTTAAAGGTATTGAGAGAGCTTAATTTGTGCTTCGGTTATGCCTTATGCTTCACATTATTTAATGAGCGCTGTGTGCATATAATTACCGTAATTGGTAACATCTTATGACAGGATTTTAACTGTATTAACATTCATTATACATATTCAGCATATGCAAAATTCAAGTCAAGCCAAATTAATGTTATTTGCATGTTGTGTAATTCAACATGCAGAAAGCTTAGCAAGATAGCAAGGTGAAATGGAACACAAATGCAAGGAAAAGGAAAAGAAATTTGAAATTCACATTATCACATTATTAATTGTTATATTTTATTGTTGTAGCACAGACCAGGGCTAGTTGTCACAAGGAAGTTGACCCAAGCTCTATTTCTCAGCTTTTAAGTTGAGATTCAAAGTTGTAAACTTTAAATTTACTAGAGTAATTTAAAATTACTCTATTTTTATCTGAATTTTACCCTCAAAAATAAATGCTATGTTCAGACTGGCAGCAAAAATCAAATTTTTTGCCTATTCAGATTATGTCCAGATGGGTTTTTGAAAGTCTGGACAAATCTGATCCAAACCAACCACATTTGGAAGTGGTTTGAAATGCAATTCCAATCAAATTTTTACAGATGTTTCTTAGTCGGTATTCAAACTTTATGTCCAAAGATTTCAGCCATGATTACAGCATGGAACGGCACGGCACAGAGTCTTAGTTCTGCACATGTCTGGACACATAAATGTTATTTGATTTATTAATAGTGTGGGCAGTCTGCCTGAAAAGATCTGGGTAACACTTTAGGGTCCAATTCTCACTATTAACTAGTTGCTTATTAGCATGCATATTACATTGGCTGTTTATTAGTACTTATAAAGCACATATTAATGCCTTATTCTGCATGACCATATTCTACATCCCTCAATCCTACCCAATACCTAAACTTAACAACTAACTATTAATGAGAAGTAATTAGGAGTTTATTAAGGCATGTAGTTAATAGTAAAAAGTGAGAACTGGACCCTAAACTACAGTGTGACCAATAGTGGATTTGACAAAAAAGTCTAAACATAGCCGAAATGATTGGTCAAGTCTGGCATACGTCACCAGAGAGAAGTCTGACGTTTCCAACCTGGTCTCATAGGAAAGACGCACCTGTGGGAACGTTTTTGCGAGTCGCCAAAATACGTACCAATACGTACATATCACTGCAGTTTCCAACAGAAATGAACGCTAGAGGCAGTATAACGGCAAACGCTTTTAATCGTTTTCATACACAGTTGGGGTCAGATTATTGATTAATTAAGATTTGTTTTTACGTCTCCTTGCACAATATTGTGTTATGACTTCAAAACGCTTTTTACCAAAGTGCACAATTTGTAAACTAATATATTTTGGACTTTGCATCGCTTAACCAGCTCCATATCGCTTTTCTGATATAACAAGCTTGGGTACGAATCCCGTGAAAGGCGTCACACGGTAAAAGAGCTCAAAGAGAGATCTAAACAAGCTAAAACGGCATGATTACGGATGCTTTTTATGTCACATTTGCTTTTGTTAACACTATCGGGTAGGTTTAGGTGTAGTGTTGGTGGTACGTTATTTTAAAATCGCAATGGAGTGCAAATGTCAAATCAGAACTGCGGTGATTTGTATAAAAACCAACGTCATAAAAAAAGTACCATATTCACATTTATCTGTTCCGGCAAAAAAAAAAAAAACATGCTTTTAGCGCCACTCAGTGGACATTTCACATCGGAACTGCAGTGATACGTACGTATTTTGTGACTCGCGAACATTTTTTTCTAATGAGACTGGGTTGGACGTTTCACTGATCAAAAAAACAAAAAAACATTGAGGGAGAAAAAAAAGAGAAACATCCATGGATGAATCTTTCACAATTAACTTTCAAACATAAATTTGAGAAATATTCACTGAAAGTGACAGGTAGCCCCATTCTCCCCTTAATATTTGTTACCTACATAACTAAAGAGTCATTCATTCCAACATGTGATTTGCCATATGTCACTGATCTTAATTAACACTGGAAAAAGTTTGAGAATCAAACTAAGACAAAGTGTGAGCTCTAAACAGTTTGATTTTACAATTAACATCAATGCTATATCCCATGAGCTTTTAACTTGGAAACAAATCTGACCTATGGTTCAGGCACCATCTTTTATAATCATAACAGTACATTTTTGCTGTGATTACACTGAGCCAATCTAATTGTCAACAGGTCATTCTCTGTCAACAGCAATAATCCTTAGTGATTATGAGAAACAATAAAAAAAAAAAAAAAAGAAAGAAAAAAATGACAGGAAAAATAATCATAAAGCTGCATTGCAACAACCCAAGTCTCCTTTCAGCAGTCTCTGGCAACCGCCACCTCCGAAATTACAGCTTGTGCCACTGTAGTCATGGGATTTAAGCCTGAATGCTGGCAAACGGGCGAGTATAAGGATTTTTCTTGATTAGCACATAAAGACACTGGGCACAAGCTGTGATGGAAACGAGTGCGAATGCCTGAAAATGTCTACAGAAAGGAAGCGAGTGAATCAAATTCAGCAAATCTTCTCGTGATGCTATGAGGAAACATATGAAATGCCCTATTGTTAGAGACTTAATTAATTGTCTTTGAACTCTTGACTTGTCTGGCTTCCACACAGGAACTCAGAACAAAACACAAAGAGATGAAATAAAAAGTATCCAATATTGAATATTGTGCACAACGCCTTGGGAATCTGTAATGAACTCCATCCAATTTAATTTGAACGGTTATCGAAGCGATTTGAGCCTTCCATCGCTTTTGTCTGATTATTGATTGTCCAAAGAAAGGTAAAATAAACAGCAGCTAATTAGTATTCCCGGGCACTCGAAACTATGCTTTTATTAATCTGACCGAACAGAGAGAAAATCTTCACCTTGCATGCTGGATAAAGAACTGTCTTGTGTCTCTAGCCAGACAGCTTTAATATTTCTCATATTCAGAATGATTATGGTAAATAGAGACGGGCACAAGCGGAGATTGGATAACACTGACCTTTTGCGGTTTGGCGAAAAACTGACAGAATATTCGAAGCCAGTCATCTATTAGGATGGAGAAAACTGCGGTGTCGGATGACACATCTGTAACCGAATTCTCATAGGAGAATCCGGGAGGCTTATGTCTGCTCTGTGTTGTTGGTGAAAGAGAATGGAGGGGAAGGGACTGGCGCGGAGACGCCGTTATGGAGTGGAAAGGGGTTGAGATGACTTTGTGAATAGGCTGCCATCAGCCCTCCTCGTGGCAGCGGCGGCACTATGAGCACAGTGGGGATCAGGACAGCTTGCTCACTGTTTACTCAAGCTAATAACTGCTTTCTACATACTCACAAACACTGATTACTGCAGTCGCAGCGGGCGGCCTGCGGAGTGCGCTCTTTATAGAGCGCTACATTAATTCACTATTATGACACGCGCACGGCATTGCCACATTAGTGATGTCACTCCAAGTCTCGTCTAGAGAGAGTTAATGGTAATTGGTTTGGCGGAAGGTAGCGGGTTTTGGTTGGCGTGCCTGTGCTTTTTCTTTGAACTTTCTGCTGTTGAAAATGTCCCTGTGATAAAAAGGATGGTTCCAGTTTGAACTTTTGATAGGATGGGCTGTTTTCAAAGCTGTTGTATAATGGCAGCACATTCTATATGAATGCAGCAGTAGATAGATTGCTTGGCAAATGTAAACAGCCTACAGTTAGACTGGGGGTGCGTCTCAGTCAGCTCCCTAGTTTAGTAGAAAGGGCACTGATCAAGGAGTCAGCCATTTTAAGGGCTGTCTCAATCGCAAAATGCCACCAGTGCACTGAAACGTTTGCGAGATAGATGCTATTTACACCAATTAGATGCTATTTACACTAAGTGCAAATAGCATGTTTTCTTAGCGATAGATAGTATTTACGCTAAGTGAAAATAGCATGTTTTCTTAGCGATAGATGGTATTTACGCTAAGTGAAAATAGCATGTTTTCTTAGCGATAGATGGTATTTACGCCAAGTGCAAATAGCATGTTTTCTTAGCGATAGATGGTATTTACGCCAAGTGCAAATAGCATGTTTTCTTAGTGATAGATGGTATTTACGCCAAGTGAAAATAGCATGTTTTCTTAGCGATAGATGGTATTTACGCCAAGTGAAAATAGCATGTTTTCTTAGCGATAGATGGTATTTACGCCAAGTGAAAATAGCATATTTTCTTAGCGATAGATGGTATTTACACTAAGTGAAAATAGCATATTTTCTTAGCGATAGATGGTATTTACAAGTGAAAATAGTGATAGATTCTATTTACACAATGTGACAATAGCAGCATTTTCATAACGATATGCTATTTACACTAGGTGAAAATAGCATATTTTCTTAGCGATAGATGCTATTTACACTAGGTGAAAGTAACGATAGATTCTATTTACACCATGTAAAAGGATCAGTTCTATCTATACTTTATATCGGCAGTTACTATTTGCACCTCAGTGTTTTTGTACATTAACAGGATGCAATAATATCATAGAGTGTAAATGATTATATTTATTAAAATTATTAAGTGGATGCTGCCTTATTGGGAGAATAAAATCCCTCCCTACACCTTCCTCTAACCCCACCCAATAAACACTTTCAAAATTATTAAACACTCGTTCGCAATTTCCACTTTTAGAACATTATTTTCATTGTCAAAGAATCCTAAAAAAATGCGCTATACGCTAAAATAAGCTATATAATCAGTTTTGATTAAGATTATTTTACTTACCCCACTGGCAGATTATTTTGCTTGTTTTAAGGAAAAACTCACTTAATTTTGACTTATTTTTCCTAAAAACAAGAAAATAATTTTTACTTGTCAAGAAAATGCTTCTTGATCTAATAATTTTTAGATATTTGGACTGGAAACAAGACAACAATTCTAAGTAAGAACAGCATTTTTTTGCAGTGTATTAAAATAGAAAACAGATATTTTAACTTCTAATAATATTTTGCAATATTACTATTTTATATACAGTGTGTGCAGAATTATTAGGCACATTGGTTTTCTGATCATATTTTTTTCCCAGGCACATCTTACCAATTCCAAACCACATTAATCTTAATAACTACTATAAATGTTGTATTTAATTATTTATAAGTGATATATAATTGTTCATGAAGGCTGGGAATGAAAAAAAAAAAAAAAAAAACGCATAATATTCAGGTGTGCATAATTATTAGGTACATTTTCTTTTACAGATAAAATGAGCCAAAAAAGAGATTTAACTCAGACTGAAAAGTCAATTTTTTTTAAATATCCATGAGAAGGATGCAAAACGTCTCGGGTTACTTGTGTAACCCTGGTTCCCTGAATAAGGGAACGAGACACTACGTCCTATGACGTTATGCGAACCCATAACGTCATATGACGTAGCGTCGACAGTTCCCATGAAAGGGAACTAATGCAATATTAAAAATTGTCAATGTGCCTAATAATTCTCCACGCACTGTATACTATATATTACCAGTTGTACTGTATTTTTGACAAAAGCCTTGGTGAGTGTAAGAGACTTATTTCAAACACATTAATAAAATCTTATCAACCCCACACTTTCGAACAGTAGTGTATTATAAATTTATTTAAGTGATTTTTAACCTAGTCTGTGTTTTTAGCCACTCAGGTTCACACTGTGCTAAAATCACTATTATCCTGCACCTCTCTTGGCTTCATTGGATATCTGCTGAGCAAAACAACAAACTCACAGCGAGATGATGATGCTCCCGGATCCACATGTCACGGGAATGAGCGCTGTATGGTCAGGTAGGTGTGAGGTTGTGCCGGTCATTAGCAACAGGGGGAGTCAGTAAGGGAGCATGACTGACTCATATGAAAGCGAATCTGCTGCTAGTACTTGTGCTGTGCTGCTGTTTAGGAATGCTTACTACAAATGTCACCTCAGCGCGCTGCCTGGCTCTCTGCCCTCTCTCCAGCACGCCGGCAGAGACGCGGCGTGCTGTTTTGTGCCATGCTACACGCCACAACCGTGCTTCCTCCCGATGGTTCTTGGAGAGAGGCGTGACTCAGTTATCTCTACATGCACCAGCAGTGGCCCCTACATGAAGAATCAGCACAGGGTGACTAATGCTGGGCCTCTTTAACATTTCAGAATTTCAGCTTCTGCAAACTCTCTTTTACTTCACGCTCCGCTTATCTCCCGACGCATACTGTGACTATCTCCAGCTGCTTCCGGCCTAGATGCTTAGTGATTCTTGGATTCTTAAACTCAGTGGGTAAGTGAACAACCTGTCCTCTGAATAGTGTCTCCCACACAAACATCGTCTGTAAAAATTAATGTTCAGAAAAATAAGCCTTGGCAGCATTGTATTACTTATAGGAAAATGGGCTTCATTAATCATTATGTAACTTTTGCCACTTAACTAATCAAGTTATATTCAGTTCATTTAAATGTTGTGCTGACACTATCTTTGAAATTCAGCACAAAATACATATTTGTCAGGCAACAGTGGGCATCTAATAAGCAAGCACAAGAGGAAAGGAAGGGTGCAGAACTCTTTACACATCTATGCTTTAGCTGTATGAACAGTCGGCCCATTAAGAGTCTGAAAATCTGACATTATAGTGTGACAGTGTTCCCGTAACTCAACTGGTAAAGTATGGTGCTAGCAACGGCAAGGTTATGGGTTTGACTCCCACTCTTGTGAAAAAGAACACTTCAGCACACTTTTAAAAAGAGAACTCATTGTGGAAATAATATACTTTAAAATAACATACTTAAGTGCAAACTGAATGTAATGTTTTCAGACACTTAAAGGGATAGTTTACCCCAAAATGAAAATGTTAATGTCATTATTTGCTCACCCTCAAGTTTTTCCAAACCTGTATGAATTTCTTTCTTCTACTGAACAAAAAAGAAGATATTTTGAAGAATGTTGGAAACCAATCAATTGTTGGTCCCCATTGACTTCCATAGTATAAGACTTCAGATGCAAAAGCCTCTAAGTGCAGTCTGAAATTTTCTTCTAAACTAAGCATTTTTATCAAGCTTGTATGTTTAGGTTCAGTGATTCCACTTTAATGGCAATTAATAGGTCCTTTCTTTGCCACTGAAGTGAAATAACTGAACATAAACATATTTACGCACCAACCCCAAACAAGAGTTCAGATGGCATGCAAGAGCATGCTAATAGCCTATACACTGAATTTCAAATAATTTTTGTGACACGCTCCAGTAACTTCACGGAAAGGAAAATGGGACAGCAGAAAGCGGCATCCTGTTTGTTCTCTTTGTTTTACAAAAGCACAATGTTTTGTTTTTATTGTGAGTATACACAAATAAAAATAGACCATTTACAGTTTCAAATGATGTCTGTATGACCATAAATGACAGAGTATTTTAAGTTGTTTGACATTACAAAACGTTTGAACAATCACTGTTGCTCCAGAACGAAACATGATGCATTAAGAACCAGGGGGTGTAAACTTTTGAACAGGATGAAGATGTGTACATTTTTCTTATTTTGTTTAAATATCATATTTATTTCATTTAGTACTGCCCTTTGGAAGCTAGTACAATTTACCTCGATCTTCAAATACAAAAAATCTACACTGCCTGGTTCTTAATGGATCGTGTTTCCTTCTGGATCATCAGTGAATGTTTGAACCTTTTGTAACACTTTTGTAGTCCCTCAGTTGTCTTTAGTCTAAAAAGACAGATCTCAAAATCATACAGTCACTGCTAAAAGGGTTAAAATATGCAGAAGATGCTGGAAAACCAAAGAATTTGCAGGACCAGGAGGATTTTTTCTGAAGAGTAGAGCTCAGTTTAACTGCTCAGGACAAACAAGCGACCCATGAACAACCATCACAAAACAAACAATCATGGATCATCCAGGTAATGCCGCAAAGTATTAAGAATCAAGGGAATGTAAACTTTTGAAACGGGTCATTTAAAAAAAAAAAAAAAATCAGCTTTTTTTTTTGTTTTGTTTTTTAATGTAAAATATCTTATTCAGGACAGTACTAAATAAAAAATAACATGCATTTTGTATGATCCCTCTTATTTTGTTAACATATTATTATTAACAGGGGTATGTAAACTTTTGAGCATGACTGTATAAGACTTATCCTGACTCATGAATATTAATTATGTCTCATCATGTAATTAATATTAATTAGACCCAGTTGCACAACCTGATTTTGTTTAAAAAAAATAATTGCCTCTTGTGTACTGCCACAAAAAAATTAAATAAAAAATAAATGTTACTATAGAAAAAAAAAAAAAAAAAAAAAAAAAAAAAATCCAAAATGTGGTAGTTGTTGTTAGCAGCTAGGGGGCTGTTTTAATATTTCAGAGATGGTAGCTATGTTTTGAAATCCTCAGACAGATGATAACGTAGTCTGCCTTTGATTGAGCAGACGATGCATTATTTAAGTATCTCTTAATGGCACTTAGGGAGGAAAAAGAATTGAATAAACTTCAGAGGAGGAACAACTAATTAAAACAACCTTTTTATTTATGCACATCCACTGCAGTATATGTAATGCAGTATGATCCAGGTGGACCCGAGGCCTGCTGGAGCGCTGATGGATGGCCCTCCTCTGGGCTCGGCTGTCTCCCACTGACGCGAGATGGTCGTATTGATTACACCTGCTGCCAGTCTTCCTGAGAGCTGCCAATAATGCTATCAGCCTCCCGACAAGAAGGGACCCAGCCAAAATAAAGGCATCAAGAGTGCATCTTGAATGAGAAAGATGCCTCGTTCCCCGTTCCCACACCCCTGAGAGGCAAACAGATGGAAGTGTTGTCATCTGCCTGGTGGAGAACAAACTTCGGTTCCCTGAAACCCATACGCTGCAGGCTCCTACCGTGCTTTTAAATATGCACTTCATTTCTGCTAGAGATTAAAGTTTTGAATGTGCTTTCAGGTAGGTTAAAAAAGAAGCGGATAAGCCTCTAGACTGACCAGGTGATAAGATGCTATCGGTGGAAATGGGCACGTAGAACCGTTTTTCGGTTACGGGGTAATTATTCATCGCTATTTTGTCCCCTGCAGTGTTTCATGTCATCTGGGACAGCGTAGTGGAGGCTGATGACACTGTACATCACAGGACGAGAGTTAGAGGTCACTCACTAATGTCTCTCACACAAAAGAAACATCCGTCTGATATGTAAAAGACGAATACGAGTGAAATCCTTTGTGCTGTCGTTCATGCAGCAAGCGGATGCTGAAAATCTCGGTATAAAAAGAAATATATTCCGGCCGGCACACATGCCACTGTGATTAATTCTGCCAAATAACTCATACCATAGAATTTAAGATTACAGAGTGCAAACGACAGTGTAATTACACGATAAAAGTTAGACAATTACAGCCATGCTCTTTCCCTGTATAAAACCAGTTGCATAATCACATGCAAATTACCCAGGAGCCTGTAATCGGGTACCTACTTGAATGGCATTGTGAAATCATCTGAGAGCAATATCTGTCTAACGTCTCTTATTCTACTGTCAGAAATCGCAAAAGAGCAGGGGGAAAAGGGAAATTGGAAAATCATTATTGCAGCAAAAACGCTATGTACAACACATTTAATCTCTTTAACAAGCAATGAAGAAATGATTTGTTTTGCAGTAAACTGATTACTGAGACTGGAGAAACGGCGGCATCTTTCTTTTTGCTTGCTTGTGAATGTTATGCTGTGTCAAGTTGTCCCACAGAAATGTATGAATGCATAAAGAGGGTCAAAGTGGCCCATACTGGACTCAGTGGTTTTCAAAGAAAATGCATGTATAAATTTAGCTTAAATAATGTTAATTTGTTCCGTTTTCATGTACATTTGCAAAATAAGTAATCAAAAAGTTGATTTTATTTTTAAAATAAATAAATCAAATCTTTATTTACTGCAGATTAAATAAATAGGATCCTTGCAGACAGGTTTTTGGTCAGAATATATAGACAACTACTAGTCAAAAGTTTGGACAAGCCTGTTCACTGTGTATTTTGGATCTTTCAAAATTTTTATTCAGATGTGTTAAAGGGTTAGTTCACCCAAAAATTAAAATTCTGTCATTAAGTACTCATTCTTATCTCGTTCCACACCCGTAAAACCTTCGTTCATCTTCAGAACACAAATTGAGATATTTTTGATAAAATTTCTGATCCACACATAGGCAGGAACGTCATTGCATCTTTTGACGTCCAGAAAGATAGTTTAAAACGTGATTAAAATAGTCAACATGCATACTTTTTGTGCACAAAAACAAAACAAAAATAATGACTTTATTCAACAATTTGAACCATTGTTATAAAATAGCAAAATTTTATGTTAATCCACTTTAATAAAGATCTACATTTCTAAATTTCATTCATAGTGATAGACATGAAAAATGTGCCTGGGTTTAGTGGACGATTACTGCCATCTACTGGAAAGCAAACACTTAATTAAATTAAAATTAAAATAACATGAATTTTTAACTACAGCCACTAGATGGCTAGAGAATTAGTCAATGGTTAACATTTTAAAATCATGATTATAACTATAAAAATAACTCTATATCAAATTTTAGCATTTTTTTTTTTTTTTTTGTACTATCATTTGTACTATCATGGGTATTTGAAGATATTTTTGAAAAATACAATTAATTACAAGGCTGTAGAGAACTGTGCACTATTGCAGACTTATATACTGAGGTTTTAATTACATTATTTTAATATAGTCAGTCGTGAATTAAAGTGGGCCGGTCTAAGGCATGAAACTCCACGGCTGAAAATGAGTCCCAATCTGGCCCTGGGTTGAACCACTGTAGTCAAGTTGACTATTATAATGATGTTTTTAACTACCTTTCTGAACGTCAAAAGGTGCAATGACATTGCTGCCTATGTGTGGATCAAATACCCTCGGATTTCATCAAAAATATCTTAATTTGTGTTCTGAAGATGAACGAAGGTCTTATGGGTTTGGAACAACATGAGGGTGAGTAATAAATGATAGAAATTTAATTTTGGGGTGAACTAAGCCTTTAAAGGGTCCTATTATGCTATTTTTTTTTTTTTTTTTACATTTTCAACTTTCTTTAGTGTATAATTTTGCTGTTTGAGCATGAAAAAGATCTGCAAAGTTACAAAGAACACAGTCATTCTCTATATCAGTAAGCACTGTTTCCGAACTCCCTTAAACACTGTTATTGTAGTCTTGAGTTTTCTTCTGGGAACAAACATGTCACAATATTCCCAATTTGAATAATTCTCGCCCAAGGCATACGCAAAAAATCAAAAACAAAACAACAACAAAAACAACAACAACAAAAACTTGTGGTTACGGTATAGGGTAAAAAAACTTTTGACTGGTACAGTATGCATGAAAGTGACCTGTCAAGTGATGAAACCACTTTTTGATAAAGACAGAGAATGATACTGACAAACAAGAGGGAACAAAGTCTTGTAGGAAATATACTGACCCTTTTAGAAATGTAGAACTGTCTTTTTTAACACCAGATATAAAAGTCACAGTCTCAAACCAACATTTTGAAGAAATTAAATATTACTGACAGCAAAAAATACTTAAAATGAGTCAAAATTCCACAAGAATTTGCATTATGCATACAGATCATTTTGAGCCCTTATTATAAACACTTTAATTAATAAAACAAATTTATAATATACTCTTTTTTTTTTTTTTTTTTTAGCCCAACAAATATATAAATGACATTGCTAAAGCTCACGTTCTAGATTTTTGATGAAAATCAAATAATTCAATTATTTCCTTAAATAAATGAATTAAAAAGCAACACCTTATCTGGTCACTTTGACCAGGGATTCATTCATTCAATGCATTATGTAATCATGTTGGAAAGGTCATGGAAGTACCGAGCAAGTGTTTACAAAGCAAACGTGCAAAGACTAAGTCAAACAACCTTTACCAAAAAAAGGATAAAACATCGATGTCGGACGATTTTGAAGTTGGAGGAGAAAATGACAGTTTTTCGCCCTACTGTGGTACTTCCACCTACGTCACATGTGACCTTTCTAACGTGATTATGTAATGTGTGGCGCATCGCAGAGCTAGTGCAAGATGAGCATTTGTGGTTAAAAAGTATAGAATTTATTTTAATTTTTTTAGAAAATGACCAATCGTTTCTCTAGATAAGACTCTTACTCCTCATCTGGGATCATGTAGAATGCTTTGAAGCTGCACTGAAACTGCAGTTTAGACCTTCAACCCATTGGTATCCACTGAGGTCCACTTTATGGAGAAAAATCCTGGAATGTTTTCCTCAAAAACCTTAATTTCTTTTCGACTGAATAAAGACAGACGTAAGCATCTTGGATGACATGGGGGTGAGTAAATTATCAGGAAATTTGAATTCTGAAATGAACTAATAATTTAGTACTTAAACCGTTATGGCAATGCCCGTTAAGGCCACTAGCACCCCCCTCACCAAGGTTGCGAACAAGTTTCAACTCTGTGAGCTCATAAATTGTACACTTCAGCACAGTGGATCTAATCTAAGCCTAGACAGTGGTACACCCCATCTCCAAGGCTCCGACTCACAGTCATCGCTTATCAGTAGGCAAATCAGCTTAGTCATTGACCCTGGGGCCTCCTGCTCTCATTAGTTGTGACTGTGACATTGATGGAGGGGTGGGTCTCTGCTGCAGTCAAAGCGCACAGGTCAGTGCTGGTGGGTGGGGAGATTAGCGAGCTCCGGAGAGCTTGCTCATGTTATCCCGCCTGAGGCCAGCACTCGCTCACTATATGAGAGCTGCGGTGGGACAGTGAGTGGGGAGAGCATCCCACCCTCCCTCCTCCCCCCCCCAGTCCATTTTCCTCTTATTTTTGTCCTCTCCCAACCACTTGTTAGAGGCAGGATGACATGGATGGAGAGAGAGGCATCTGAAAAGCCTCGGTTGACATGTGGTTCATGTGAGCACTCAAGGCATTACGGGTTCTGTGTGGTGAGTGCTCTAAAATGAGACAGAATCGAACGTGGTTTTCAGCCGACTGGGCTGCGAGGGAAATAGAAAGCCGTGCAGCTGCAAGAGACATTGCGTTCGCATGCACTGTTACTTGTCAAACTATTAATGCCGATAGAGTCATTGATACATGAGAACTGTTTATAGAAAAGACTCAACAGAAACTCATACTTTGACGGAACACTGCTGTAGATTTTTCTCTGGGCAATACCTTTGATTCCAACAAAACTTTATCATCGCGTTTGAATGGAATATAAGACATGGGTGCAAACTTTTATGTTTCAGTATTTTTATTTATATACATACTTCATTAATATGATAGACTTACCATCAAATGTTTGGGGTTGGTCAGATTTTTTTAATGTTTTGAGAGAAGTCTGTTATGCTCACCAAGGCTGCATTTATTTATTTAAAATAAGTAAAAATATTAGGTTACACTTTATTTTAGGGGTGTCTTTGTTATACTGTAATTATACATTTAAGTACTGAGTAACTACATGTACTTACTATCAGTGTTGGAAAGTTACGGTTACACTTTATTTTAAGGGTGTCTTTGTTACAGTGTAATTATACATTTAAGTACTGGTAACTACATGTACTTACTATAGGATTAGGATTAGGGTTAGTTGCATGTGATTATGCATAATTTATAATTATTACTATAGTAATTACATGTAAAATATGTAACAATGACACTGTAAAATAAAGTGTTACCAAAGTTACTTTTAAAAGCAATGCATTACAATATTGCGTTACTCCCTAAAAAAGTAACTAATGCGTTACATTACTTTTGCGTTACTTTTTCTCACCTGGCCTGGGCTTGCTTGTTTGTTTTTTAATAACAACAAAAAAGTGATATTTTTTAGCAAATGTTAATGTCCCACAAATTAAGAATTCATTCCCTCGTTTTAGTAAAAATCGTTGAACTAATTGATTCCCTTGATTTGATTTAAATAGGGAACAAATTATTACAATGTGTTTACGATTTAGTAAATCGAGGAAACATTATTATATCATACAATACAATTTACTTAAAACGAGGGAACAAATTACTAAAACATGCTGACGTATTAGATAGTAGTGGGGACTAATTGTTAATTTGTGGCCACAATATATATATATATATATTCCCGCATGTCCTGTGGGGCTCCTTAAAATGTAGATATTTAATTCTAAAGCTTCCTTTTTATAATTCTGTCACTTCACATAAAAACATGGTGATATTGAATTAAATGTCCCTAGTTTATGTTTTTGCAGTTCACATACAGTAGGTTTACATTTGCTTCTGAATTATTCTTATCTAGAAAGTACTTACTATTAAATAAAAAAAACAAGGCTAATTCAAACTAAATACAGAAACTCTAAAGCCATTCTCACAACCTAGTTATCTCACACAATTGCAAATTTACTTTTAGCAAATAAGATATTTAAAAAAAAAAAACTGTTTTGAAATGGACTTTTTAAACAGTTAACTAATTAACTTTTTTTAAATTAAAAATAAAAAACAGATTTTGCTTGTAAAAAATAAATAAATGTACAGTAAGCTCCTGAAATGAGTCAAACTAAAGGCATTCCGTGTCCGTCACATGCCAAAACTCTCAAACTCTCAAAGCAATTTTGCAGTAAAATACTTTATTTACTTTCTTTTTTGTCGAAGAATGCTTTCCAAGGACCAACCAAGAGAGAAAAAAAAAAAAAAACATCAAGCCCTTATGATCTGGACTGTGTACTCTAATCCACCCATTCCTGTGTGCATACATTACAACATTTACAACAAAGTAACACAGCGTGCTTCTAAACGTTATGACAGTATTAGATCTTCAGCTGGAAAATAAAAGAGTAGGCTACCTGAATATTATAACTTCATTTCTGATACACCTTTTTAGGCTCTCCTCATAAATTTGTTATCATATTGAAATAAAAAGTGTTGGAAAAATAGTGAAATCTGCATGTCTGGCACATAATAGACAAGGTGCATGCAATGAACTACGTTATGTTCTAACATTATGAATTGACCTGATGCATTATTTTAAAATATCAGCTATGTTATTCCTCCGGCCACTACCCTGCTGAATAATAAAGATTTCCTTTCTCCTCACAATGTAAAATTGTGGTATATGCACACAATAATGTGCCAAATATTACTGATATAGTATTATAAATCAGTCTGGCCATTATATGGTTTTTTTTATAGTTTTTTTCTTTTCTTTTTTTTGTAAGATCATATTAATATTGGATGGACAATAGGCCTTCAGCAGTACCCTTTTTGCCAAGGACTTGGCACATTTTCTATGGAGCCCCTAAAAGGACATGGTGGAGGAAAAAAAATATGAGATGAGAGGAAAAAAAAACGCTTTTGTGTTCTCTCGCAAAATATTTGCATTCTCCCAAGAAACACTGTTCGCTCACAAAGAATGCCAAAGTTTTGCAAAGGAACACAACGTTTCTTTGGGGGAGCTCAAATATTTTGCGAGTGGATGCAAAGTTTCTCGGAGGAACATAAACATTCTGCGAGTGATCGCAAAGTTTCTTGAGGGGAACGCAAACATTCTGCAAACGAACGCAAAGTTTCCTGGTTCTCAGAAGAACGCAAACATTCTGAGAATGAACGCAAAGTTTCTCAGTTCTCAGAAGAATGCAAACATTCTTAGAGTGAATGCTCGGGGGGAACGCAAACATTCTGCGAACAGGCGCAGTTTCTCGGAAGAACGCAAACATTCTGCAAGTGAATGCAAAGTTTCTCGGAAGGACACAAATCTGCTAGTGAATGCAAATTTTCTCAGAAGAACACAAACATTCTGCGAACGAACGCAAAGTTTCCTGGTTCTCAGAAGAACGCAAACATTCTGTGAATGAACGCAAACTTTCTCTGGGAAACGCAAACATTCTGCGAACGAATGCAAACTTTCTCTGGGAAACGCAAACATTCTGTGAACGAACGCAAACTTTCTCTGGGAAACACAAACATTCTGCGAACGAACGCAAACTTTCTCTGGGAAATGCAAACATTCTGCGAACGAACGCAAACTTTCTCTGGGAAACGCAAACATTCTGCGAACGAACGCAAACTTTCTCTGGGAAACGCAAACATTCTGCGAACGAACGCAAACTTTCTCTGGGAAACGCAAACATTCTGCGAACGAACGCAAAGTTTCCTAGTTCTCAGAAGAACGCAAACATTCTGTGAATGAACGCAAACTTTCTCTGGGAAACGCAAACATTCTGCGAACGAATGCAAACTTTCTCTGGGAAACGCAAACATTCTGCGAACGAACGCAAACTTTCTCTGGGAAACGCAAACATTCTGCGAACGAACGCAAACTTTCTCTGGGAAACGCAAACATTCTGCGAACGAACGCAAACTTTCTCTGGGAAACGCAAACATTCTGCGAACGAACGCAAACTTTCTCTGGGAAACGCAAACATTCTGCGAACGAACGCAAACTTTCTCTGGGAAACGCAAACATTCTGCGAACGAACGCAAACTTTCTCTGGGAAACGCAAACATTCTGCGAACGAACGCAAACTTTCTCTGGGAAACGCAAACATTCTGCGAACGAACGCAAACTTTCTCTGGGAAACGCAAACATTCTGCGAACGAACGCAAACTTTCTCTGGGAAACGCAAACATTCTGCGAACGAACGCAAACTTTCTCTGGGAAACGCAAACATTCTGCGAACGAACGCAAACTTTCTCTGGGAAACGCAAACATTCTGCGAACGAACGCAAACTTTCTCTGGGAAACGCAAACATTCTGCGAACGAACGCAAACTTTCTCTGGGAAACGCAAACATTCTGCGAACGAACGCAAACTTTCTCTGGGAAACACAAACATTCTGCAAACGAACGCAAAGTTTCTCAGAAGAACTCCAACACTCTGCAAGCGAATACTAAGGGGGAATGAAAAACATTTGCAGGAGAACGCAAAAGCATTGACATCATTCTTTTCCTCCCATCCCATATTTTTTCCATGTCTCTTTAGGGGCTCCTGAATTTTGCATTATAATGACAGTGAAACAACAATATTCAACTAAAAATGTAAATATTTTTTCACATGCTAAATTTATCAATCTGTATAACTAAATCACAGAAAAACTGAAACATAGGCTAGAAAATAAAAACATACAAAATCAAGTAACACTGTTGGAACAAGCATCTGATTGTTTTGACAGACTCCTCGTGATGCAAAAGCTGGCAAAGTCTTAGTTTCACAGAGAATTGTAATTTTTACAAGTTTGTGTCTCTGTTTCTCAGCAGCAAATCACAAGGGGAATGAAACTCAATATAGATGCACAGAAACGCTCCTCCCCCGACACACACATCACACGACGTGTGTTAAGAGAACTAAAAATAATCCAACACAAAAACCCTGCCGCTATTGATTGGATTGCCTCTTGTAATGTGACAAAGACAAAGGACAGCATTAATTTTTGTCGTTGTCGTTGTTGTTGTTGGCTCATTTGGGTATAAGACACAAACCATGGGGGGAAATGTATATGTTAAATATGTACATCTAAAGCTACAGTTTTCAGGTTAAAATCTTGACCCAATGTTTATTTGTTTTTAATAAACCAAGCAAAATACTGAACCTGTTAGTTAAATAACAGCTAAATAACTCCTTTTGTGTTTCATGGGAAAGAGTTGTTTTAGTTTCAAGTGACACAAGAGTGGGTAGATGATGACAACATTTTCAGTTTAAAGCAAATTATCGCCGGAAGGTGTGACACGACTGATCGACCAAACTTAGCCGTGTGAAAGAGTGAGGACAAAGATACAAATATTTTCTCTGTTTATTTATTTATTTATTTATTGGAATTTGGCTCACAAATATGGGGGGCATGACGCTCATAACAGACAGCAGAAAATGGCACACAAGAGACAATACAAGTTCAGGAGCAGACAGCGGCAACAGGAATCTGTCTTGGAATATGTGGGAAGTGTGGCTAATTCCATTTTTTTCCCATAGGCGGGTGTGAATGCCGTGCCTCACCCACAAACAGCGCACCAGTCTGACAGAGACCAGGCCATTTCATCTGCAAAATATAGGAAAACGCAAAGTTTCTTCTGCACTATTATTACTAAACCAGCACGTCCAACAATGGAAGTAAAAGCATAAGAGAAACTGACAGAATTCCGGGGAGTAATGGTGAATGGGAGGAAAGCTTTTCAAGGGACGTGAATAAAGAGAAGCTAATTCCCCTTATCTAAACCTCCAACAGGGATTTTAATTGGCCATTCAAATATTCAATTACAGAGGATTTGAATAGCACTTATTTCTAATATTTGACCTTCCATTTTGATGGCAGGTGTGAAAGCCATTAAACGAAACCAATCTTGTTATTGAATACTAAGGAGTACAGAAGACCACTGCTGAGTGACACTTACAAAGAACTTCAGAACCTGTGAAATCAAAGAGGGTGAGCTCAAATTGTCTCACTTCGGAATTTTGCACATTTACATGTTTATTTCCATGAAAACAAGTGTAGGAAAAACAAAACAAGGCCTGTCTTTCTAAATCTTTATTATTATGATCTGAATAATTTATTATAAAATAAATTATTATAAATGAATTCTGTCAAAGTCATAATGTTACATCAATAATATAACTGATTGTAACAATCAATTAATGTATATTGATTTATAATAACAAAATGAATATTCATAATAGGTCTGTCAGTCCATTAAAAAAAAGATATTGAATTAATTGCGTAATTAATCAAATGAAGTGGATATGCTACTGTTTGGGGTTATTATTATTTATTTATTTATTTATTTATTTTAAAATAATGTTTTTATTCAGCAAGAATGCATTCAATTTATCAAAAGTGACAGTAATGATATTTATAATGTTACAAAAGATTTATATTTCAAATAAATGCTGTTCTTTTGAAATTTCTGGTGATAAAAGAATCCTGAAAAAAAAAAAAAAAAAACGCATAACGTTTCCAAACGTAAACAACTGTTTTGGACATTGATAATACTAAGAAATTGAGCGTCAAATCATCATATCAGAATGATTTCTGAAGGATCATGTGACACTGAAGACTGAAGTAATGATGCTGAAAATTCCATCACAGGGATAAACTACATCTTTAAATATATTCAAATAGAAAACTGGGTAACACTTTACATTAAGGTTCCCTTTGTAAAGGGTTTACAAAGGTGTTTGTTAATGAGTAATAAGTCATTAATTTTCATTATAAATCATTAACAAGCAGTTATAACTGCATGAATAAAAAGGGTGACTTTAATGCAATAACCGCCGAATAGTGAGCTGTTTTTAACTCACATGTTATAAATGCTTAATAAATGAATCTATTCACACTTATTTAACTCAAAACAATATTTCTGGTTTATTTCATGATGCAGCAATTAGACTCGTTCTAATAATTAGAATAATTATCATAATTGGGCTATTCACCTGTGATCACTTTACATTAAGGTTCACTTTCACAGGTTATTAGTGTTTATAAGTCATAACTAAATGGTTCACAAGTGTCCACCCAACATTAAGGTTCACAGGTAACTAATACTGGAATTAAATTACTCATTATTAATATCTCATCATGTTATGGTTATTATCTTATGTTTTATTTTCAATATAAAGTTTGAATTTCATCTTGATAAACAAGAAATCAGTTTTTATACACTGCTGTGGATAGGCATCATAACCCTGATTGGAGAGTATCAAGGGTAAGACAGAAACTTCTGGTAAGCAACATAATAAGAAAGGTGGCAGTCATGAGATATTAATAAGATATTAATAAGAAAACCACAAATACAACACCCTTCAGTGTAATTATGATGGTCAATATTTGCTGCAACATGAAATAAATCAAGAATCTGGTTTTGAGTTAAATACGTGTGAATAAATAGATTTATTAAGCATTTATAACATGTGAGTTAAAAATGGCTCACTATTTGGCAGGTATTGCATTGAAGTCGCCCTTTTTATTCATGCAGTTATAACTGCTTATTAATGATTTATAATGTATTTGTAAATGACTTATTACTCATTAACAAACACCTTTATGAACCCTTCACAAAGGGAACCTTAATGTAAAATGTTACCGAAAACTGTTATTTTAAATAATAATAATATTAATTCACAATATTTTTATTTTTACTGTATTTTTGATCTAATAAATGGTGAGCAAAAGAGACTAATTTACTAAACATTAAAAAATCTTACCAACCCCAAACTTTGGACAGGTAGTCTATATCAATATTTGCCAAGAAAATCAACATTACCAATGAGCATATGCTTCGTTGGCCTACAGTCCACAGCAATCGATGTCCTTAGCCACATCATCTAGCACCAGGATTGTACATCGCATTAATTATTAACTATTTTTTCCAACACATTAAATTGGCAGCCCTAAATACTAACAATAACTCATGCACATTGTTTGTGGACATTGCAAGTGTCAGAATAAAATTACAGCAGAGACCGGGGGCAGCTAAACGCCCTGAGACAGTGCTAAACTTTAAATGAAGTTACTGATACAAGTGTTATAGTTGAGAAGAGGCCGGATCGGTTGACCGTACCACTGGAGATCAGAGGAGCATGGCTAAGTGTGCTGAGACGGCCTGATGCGCAGCGCTGTGGCGGGTGTGACTCAGATGTGTGAAAAAAAAAGTCCAAGGGTGAGACGGAGAGGGACCTGTGCAGCCAAGCGGACTCCCCGTACCATTCAACTAATGCAGTTGTTCGACTAACGCTGCCGTGGCTTGTAATGGTACAGCAGGCGTACGGCTGCCAACACTAAAAAGGCCATTACTGGTGCCACTGAAAAAACAAACAAACACAAACAAGCAGCATCTGTACACTCCACAGAATAGGGGTGTTAATTTCACCAGTACAAAAAGGTCATTACGGAGAGGCAGTTGGACGCAAGAAATCTTAATGAAGTTATAACAATATCAATGTCAAATCACAACCTTTAGGCCACAATGCATTTAATCAGCAATAGCAAATGACTCTAGCAGATGCAATGCAACAAGGACCTGTTATCAGTCAATTTTCTTGTTAAGCAGGACATGGAGGAATATTAATTAACACGTTTGCTTTCTGAGGCAGTTCAGCACAGTGTCTGACATCTAATTAGTCAATGTCACCATGCAGTCGGGTCAAATAAGTTTCTAGAGCTGCACTTTTTTGTGATATTGTGATGTGACCTCATCTTGAGCCTCAGTTCTGACTAAGAACATGCAGACGGAGTGAGGCAAACGAGATATCTGAATGCATTCAATTATGCTGAAACATGGTCTTTGAATTAAAAGTCTACCTCGGAAAAAGTAGTTGCCATAGGTTGCCAATTAACAGTAGATCTGCGGCAAAAACATCTGGGAACAGACAGGAACTTGTTTGTACAAACAAGTTCTTGTCTGTCAAAAAAAAAATATGTTGCTTTCTGAAAGAAAAAAAAGCACATTGGTTTTACATTTTATAAGTCTCAGATGTACATTTCCCCACAAAGCATGCTTCATGAAGGTACTTTATGCATTTTCACAACCTCTCGGTGGAAAAGACATAAAGATGATCTTCTATATTTGGCATCATGTAGGTCAACAGCCCCCAGGCAAGGGTCAGGCACCAGAGCGTATTGTATGGCCGGCTCTGAAACAAATCAGAGAGCTGCACCAGACCCAGAGGACCAGCTTTGTGTTTAATGTAGTATGAAAAAGATGCACTGGAGGGGAAGAGAGAGAGAGAGAGAAACAGAACACCACACATATAATGAACGATGTACCCTCAATAATTAAATCATCATATTATGAAGAGGAGAATTTTATTGTTATGCCAGAAGTTGAAAATTAAATAATAGTCGAATGTCAGCCATTTTGCATGGGGTAGTTGATGCATAATTTGTCTATGAATACAATTTATATGAACACACAAAAAGGAGAGTGTATATGTAGTCGTTGTATACAGATTTTGAGATATTTTTCATGACTTTTTGCCTTCACTAGTTATTTTTAATTACAGAGGTGTTATTGTTGACTAAAACTATTAAAAACAATTTCCATTCATTAAGATTAAGTTGAAATAAAATAAATGTTAGTTGAAAAAAGTTATACTTAGAAATGTTGCCTTGGCAAACTGAAATAAGTCGAAGTACTAAAATGAATAAAACTAAAGTTAAAACGGAATCCGATCTTTTTTTTTTTTTCCGTCTCAAGAAATATCTGCGTACACACGAAACCACTGAAATTACTCGAAACGATGTAGTTTACATGCCAGATCAGTATGTGGCGCTGTAATTCAGCCACAGAGATACACTTAAAACAGCGAATAAGACTTGGAGCATGCGCATAAACCTTGCGCGCTGTATACAAACTATAGTAAAGCTTAGAAATAACGCTTTATTTTGGCTCAATAGCTTCTGCAGCACGAACACGAGCATCTAGAGTCTGCTATTGCTGTTGTTGTTGTTGCTGTTTTGTGCTGTTAGCGGCGTCTGACTAGGGTCGACACGTGGGGTGATGACATCCTCGTTTCACAAAATATATGGACAGGCTGTCCAAACGAAAACGCAAAGACAGCGTTTTCAGATTTATCCACTCTGGGACCCGGTTTCAAAAAATAGAGGTTTCACCTTCCGAAAACGCTGGATCCGTGTGGACGAAACGCCTATCCGATACAAAATTTGTGCGTATTCACAAAAACGCGTCTCTGTGTGGATGGGGCCTAAAACTTCAAAAAATAAAATTAAATCGGAAAATATAAAAATAAAAGTGAATTCAAAATATAAAACAAATACTATAATAACATATAAATAATACTAAAATATCTTATAAATAAGAAAATTTCATACAATTTTACTGTGTTATCCATGTTGTTTCTATTATTTTTGATATATTTTGTATATTTTTGTATATTTTAATAATTATATGTGACTCTGGACCAAAAAACCAGTCATAAGTTGCACGGGTATATTTGTAGCAATAACCAACAATACATTTTATGGGTCAAAATTATCGATTTTTCTTTTATGGTTATTAAGTAAAGGTCATGTTACATGAAGATATTTTGTAAATTTCCTACCATAAATATATCAAAAATGTATTTTTGTAAGCAATATGTACAGTATTGCTAAGGACGTCATTTGGACAACTTTGTTGGCGATTTTCTCAATATTTTGATTTTTTTGCACCCTCAGATTCCAAATTTTCCAAATATTGTCAAAGGAAAGCTTATTTATTCAGCTTTCATAAGACATATAAATCTCAATTTCAAATAATTTACCCTTATGACTGGTTTTGTGGTCCATGGTCACATATTATTAATTATATTTATATTTAAATAATTATATATTATTATATTTATATATAAACATGCATATGCTTATATATCAAATATAAAAAGTGAATTCAAAATATGAACAAATACTATAATAACATATAAATAATACTAATACTAATAATACTTGTTAATTAATATCATTTTTTATAAATATGAAAATTCCATACAATTTTATTGCATTATCTACACTGGTTTTATTATTTTTGTATGTTTTAATAATTATATGTATGTTTATATAAACATGTATATGCATACATTTACATAAAAACACATATATACATACCAATAGTATATTTATGGTTTTCCTTCAGCAAATGTTTTGACTGACTAGTTTTTATTTTACAGACATTTCAGTTTTAGTTATAATAGTGAACAAATCTACTGAGGAACCAACAGAACATACATTTGGATTTACATGAAGATTTGCCTGCATTTAGACAGGAATCACAATCGCAATGTAAGCAATGTGTCTGCCGCCTGTTTATTCCTGTGCACAGCCGACAGAAGACAAGACACGCGCTGATGGTCATGACAACGGCAAGGTTTAAGATGCTGCATTTCAAACACAGATCCAAAGCTGATGCAAAAATTTGTTTTAGTTCAGTATCCGATAATAGCTCTGCCGCACAGCAGTCCAAAAGTGTTTAAGACACAGCGAGTAGTTGGAAGAGGCCGTAAAGTCTTAGCGACTGTCCTTGGCTCCTCTGTTAGGAGAGCGTTTCACAGTTAGCAGCTCTGACTCAGGCTGACTGTCCTGGAGATCATGTAGGGGAGTGAAAATATGAAGAGCTGATTCACAACACCTTCTCATTAGCATGTTAAAGGTGGGAGCTGCCTTTTGCAACAGCTACAAGGTGCCAATGAAGCATAAACTCTGTTGCCAGCGCACGTTTTTTTTTTTTTTGTGCAGTTGTTAAACAGCTCATTTAATACCACACACAATCACTCAATATAGCTTTCGAAAATCGCCAAAAACGTTGAGTAAGCCTGCTGTTTTTAGAATCAATAACCCTGATGTTTGATACACTCAGCCGTCCGGCTATTACTCTACACCAAGGGCCCTTTTGCCAAGTACAGAGCTTTCAGATGCTCTTCCCCTCTAGTGGACATGTTGTCATGACAGGCTGTCAGTTTGAGGAATGGCTCATCATTGTCATGCCGTTGAACGGCTCCGATTGAGCCGCGCAGCTGGAGTTATGTTAAGTGTAAAGCAAAGTGACAGAAATGCTAATCAAGTATCAAAACTGACGCCGCATTCCTATCGATGCACATCAGGCCGTCAATGATTTATTAGTCAAAGTAAAAGCATGTGTCACCATCTGCAGGTCTCATGGGTAAACATGCCACCGGCTCAAGGTCCAGCACTTAGCGATGCTTTTTTCACTGAAACACAACAAGGACGACATTGTCGACGGCAGCATGAGACACAGGTAAGTGTCATGCGACAAATAACCCTTTCCCTTCCTTTTTTGCACATTCAAAAGTAGTTTTTGCACATACAAAAATCACATAAATCAATTTTGCTTCAATGTAGCTTCTAAAGTAAAAGTCATTAAAACATAATCCTGCTCAGTATCCTTCTGATACAACTTGTACTGTGTTCAGGTCACATTGTAAATCTTAATAAAGCTCAAAGTTTAGTTCACTGTTTACACGTACGTGAGGGTCAGCGAGAAGAACTCTTTGTGATCAGAAGAGTACGACTGTACTTTATGCGCACCGCCGGATTATTGTAACCGCACATACTTTTATTTATTAGCTTGCTGCTCTGCACTGACCCAAATGTATAAATGGAAATGTATATATCTAAACTACAGTAAAGTTTACATACATGTGATCTGGCTGCTAATTCAATGTCTAGTAAAGTTTTCATGAGTGTGTCTCAATCGGCTCCCTAGTTCAGTAGTCAGGGCACTGATCAGGGAGTCAGCCATTTTAAGGGCTGTTTCAATCGCAAAATCCTACCAGGGCACTGAAACGTTCGCTCCCTAAAAAGTCCCACAGTGAACCGTGAAAACCAGGAGCATCGATGCTCACTATGCTCCCTTAACGAAGGTTCTGAAGCATGAAACTTAAATCATGTGAGCCAACTCACAACACATAACGACGTGCAATAGATGTTTTTTTTTAAATACAAACCATTATTTTATTCACGAGTTCACACTTACAAATAATCAGATAGTAAATAGTATACTTAGTAGTATCCGTATTTGGCGTGCTGTCCGAAGAGAGGGCTCCGAGCTCGGTATTTTGGCCCGAACCCAGAGTACTCCCCCCGTATTCTGTTTAGGAAAGTAACCAGGCAAGTGTGAGGAGACGGGAGGTGGAGGGATGCTGTAAAACTGTTGAGGAATATGGATGAGTCAACTGTGTCTATATATATATGCTTTCACTCATGCTGATTGGGTAGATATGTTGATTACTGATTGCTAACAGCTGGTTGAGATGATGTGATGATAATCAGATTGTTTGAACGTTGCTTCTCCCGAATTTTGTTAATAAAACATCATTTATATTTCATCATAAACATACATGGCTAGACACGTAATGAACATAATCTAGCTAACATTTATAATTTATTTACGGCTGAAATGTTGCACGTACAGTATATGTAGCAAGCAAATAATTTATCATAATGTACAAACCCGATTCCAAAAAAGTTGGGACACTGTACAAATTGTGAATAAAAAAGGAATGCAATAATTTACAAATCTCATAAACTTATATTTTATTCACAATAGAATATAGATAACATATCAAATGTTGAAAGTGAGACATTTTGAAATTTCATGCCAAATATTGGCTCATTTTGGATTTCATGAGAGCTACACATTCAAAAAAAGTTGGGAGAGGTAGCAATAAGAAGCCGGAAAAGTTAAATGTACATATAAGGAACAGCTGGAGGACCAATTTGCAACTTATTAGGTCAATTGGCAACATGATTGGGTATAAAAAGAGCCTCTCAGAGTGGCAGTGTCTCTCAGAAGTCAAGATGGGCAGAGGATCACCAATTCCCCCAATGCTGCGGCAAAAAATAGTGGAGCAATATCAGAAAAGAGTTAGTTTCTCAGAGAAAAATTGCAAAGAGTTTGAAGTTATCATCATCTACAGTGCATAATATCATCCAAAGATTCAGAGAATCTGGAACAATCTCTGCGCGTAAGGGTCAAGGCCGGAAAACCATACTGAAGCCCGTGATCTTCGGGCCCTTAGACGGCACTGCATCACATACAGGAATGCTACTGTAATGGAAATCACAACATGAGCTCAGGAATACTTCCAGAAAACATTGTCGGTGAACACAATCCACCGTGCCATTCGCCGTTGCCGGCTAAAACTCTATAGGTCAAAAAAGAAGCCATATCTAAACATGATCCAGAAGCGCAGGCATTTTCTCTGGGCCAAGGCTCATTTAAAATGGACTGTGGCAAAGTGGAAAACTGTTCTGTGGTCAGACGAATCAAAATTTGAAGTTCTTTTTGGAAAACTGGGACGCCATGTCATCCAGACTAAAGAGGACAAGGACAACCCAAGTTGTTATCAGTGCTCAGTTCAGAAGCCTGCATCTCTGATGGTATGGGGTTGCATGAGTGCGTGTGGCCTGGGCAGCTTACACATCTGGAAAGGCACCATCAATGCTGAAAGGTATATCCAAGTTCTAGAACAACATATGCTCCCATCCAGACGTCGTCTCTTTCAGGGAAGACCTTGCATTTTCCAACATGACAATGCCAGACCACATACTGCATCAATTACAACATCATGGCTGCGTAGAAGAAGGATCCGGGTACTGAAATGGCGAGCCTGCAGTCCAGATCTTTCACCCATAGAAAACATTTGGCGCATCATAAAGAGGAAGATGCGACAAAGAAGACCTAAGACAGTGGAGCAACTAGAAGCCTGTATTAGACAAGAATGGGACAACATTCCTATTCCTAAACTTGAGCAACTTGTCTCCTCAGTCCCCAGACATTTGCAGACTGTTATAAAAAGAAGAGGGGATGCCACACAGTTGTAAACATGGCCTTGTCCCAACTTTTTTGAGATGTTTTGATGCCATGAAATTTAAAATCAACTTATTTTTCCCTTAAAATTATAAATTTTCTCAGTTGAAACTTCCACATCATTGCATTCTGTTTTTATTCACAATTTACAGTGTCCCAACTTTTTTGGAATCGGGTTTGTACTTTAAATAACATTACATGTAATGTCAGAAAGATATCAGCTCTGCTGTTGTTCATAATACCAGTATTAATGTTGTACAATGAGGACGTTGTCACATCGCTGGAAATAGAGTCATAAGTGTCCCAATGTGTAGTGAACCAGCGTCCTTTACTGTCCTTACCAGTGCCCGAATTCGTGTACACGATATACTGATTCACGAGCTTGGGAGCTGATTGAGACACACCCCATGTCAAAACAGGAGAAAGGTCTGATGAGGTCATTTGAAATCACTGGGCCTTTCTGCAGTTTTAACTACAAAAAGTAAACTTTTAAAATAAATGATATGCAAATGATATGATTTTTTTTTTTGCAATGTCAGGTTGTTATAATGAGTTGAGTTTTGTTAGTTATCAGCCTTTTGTTGTAAACACAGTCAACATAATTAAAGTGCATTATGAGTTTGCACAGCTGTCTTTCTCACTGTGTACATGAGCGTGTGTCTGTGTGCTCTTAAAGTTGCTGAGTAAGCATTCACCCTTCTTCTATTCCTGTCCCCTTGATCTGAACGTAGAAAGAGGGAGAGAGAGCCTCAGCAGGCCCCAATTATCTCACCGTCATTCAGCATTCCTCATTCAACTCCCTTAGCGACACCCACCACTGCTTTCATTTCTGTGAGGAGATTCCAGCATGAGCCTTGGGGATCTGGAGGTGGAGAGGTTAAACACTGCACAGCTCAACTGAATTTGGCATTAGAATCGCAGGGATGAAAGTTGAAAGAAAGCTGGCTCGGCCAATCCCGTACAATTTTTCGTGTCTTGGGCTGAGAAGAGAAGGGTGCAGGTTTGCTGGATCTCCACATGCTGTTGCCAATTAAAGCTGAGCTTCTTTTAGAGCGGGATTTTGGAAAGCGTCCTAGTTTGATGCATCAACAATGTGCAGGCGCATAATTTAACTGAGGCGTGTAAGTGACAAAACAACACAAAATGAGGCTGCAAAATTCAGCTTCCGTCGCATAGAAAATGAACCATTTTAAACAGGTGCTCAAGTAGAACGATGCAATACTGCTGTCTGAGTTTGTATAATTCAACATATTGTTGCAGCATACAGTATACCTCAAGCTATATGCAAAACATTTCCAGATGAGCACTTCTAATATTCGGATATGGGACATGTATGACATGCAATATACTCAAAAATGTATTACTTAAGACTATATATGAGGTATTTGTATTTAAAAGTCATTGCAGGATCATTTAAAATGAACAACAAAAGGTAAAAAGGTTATTTGAGAGGAAAAACATTAAGAAAAAAAATAAATTGTTCCTCCTTCCTTGCAGCACACATACATGAATATTTTGGTTTTATCTTTCTAGGGAGTCTGTCTCTCCTGTCACCTTTAACTTGTTCACTAGTTTTACGGCACTATGTTCTGTAAAAAAGCTCTTGGGAATGATGTTTATTATGAACTGTGCTATACGAATGAACGAATGTTCAATTAAACAGCTTATATAATTTTGCAAACAACATATTATTATATCAATTATTATACCTTTTTAGCATTTAAAAGATGAAAACCCCTGATGTAAGATGGAAACTTTCTCTGAAACATTTACAAAAATTATAACCTAAAATCTTGTTGTTGATAAAATGAATGAATGAATGAATGAATGAATGAATGAATGAATGAATGAATGAATGAATGATGGAAGGAAGGAAGGAAAGAAGGAAAGAATATATGAAAAATGAAATTAATGAAGACATGAATGAACGAACAAACAAAGGAATGAACAAATGAATGAAAAAGGGAGGAAGAAAAAGACGTGAAGGAAGGAAGGAAGACACGATTGAACGAATGAGTGAATTAGTGAATTAATGAGTGCAGGAATGAAGGAAAGAAAGAAGGGACACGAATGAATTAATGAATGTAGACGAAGGAAGGAAGACACAAATGAATGAATGAAGGAAGGGAGGAAGGAAGGAAGGACGACATGAATTAAGACACAAAAGAATGAATGAATGAATGAATGAATGAATGAATGAATGAATGAATGAATGAATGAAAAAGGAAGACACAAATGAATGAATGAATGATTTAAGCAATAAAGGTAGGAATGAAAGAATGAATAAATGAATGAAAAGAGAGGAAGGAAAAAGTCATGAATGAAGGAAGGATGACATGATTGAACGAATGAGTGATTTAGTGAGTGCATGAAAGAAAGAAAGAAAGAAAGAAAGAAAGAAAGATGAATGAATGAATGAATGAATGAATGAATGAATGAATGAAAAGGAAGACACAAATGAATGAAGGAAGGAAGGAAGGAAGGAAGGAAGACATGAATAAATGAATGAATAAAGACAAATGAATGAAAAAGGGAGGAAGAAAAAAGACAAATAAATGAAGGAAGGAAGATACGATTGAACGAATTAGTGAATTAGTGAGTGCATGAATGAATTAATGAATTAATAAAGGAAGGAATGAAGGAAGGAAGACATGACTGAATGAATGAAAAGGGAAGACATAAATGAATTAATTAATGAATGAATGAATGAATGAATGAATGAATGAATGAATGAATGAATGAGCAGGTACACATATTTCTTCTGTTCATCAGAGACTTGTATGTCACTTAATGATTACAGATATTTCATATCCATTAAAGCATATTTACACATGCTGATAAATATTGAAACAGCTGGTTTCTGCATAATTTATACATCTTAACATCTGAGAGAATGCCAGCCCCCGCAAAGCAATTCGATTGGTCCCTGAAAATCAAGGCAAGTCCTCACCGAAGAGCTGCGCATCTCGCACAGGCTGTTCATTTTTAATATAGGGGGGAAATAGAGTTACTAACGATGTTGATTATTCAGCGGGACAGACCAACGTGTTGCTTTTTTCCTTGGGCGAACCGTGACTCTTTCGAGAATAACAGATTGAGCTGAACATATTCTGCCAATTCTTGAGCGCACAGACACAAAAGAAAAAGCAGGATGTGCACACTTACACACACAGACACACTCTCACAATTGATTATTCTCTGAGGATCCCTTTTGAGTCCTCCATTAGCTTTGATGTTGATAGCCATTAAAAAAGATTTCTTACTTGATGTGTGTAATTAATGTTCTCTCTTTGTTCTCACTTCAAGTCTTAAAAGAGGAAGAACATCCATAATTCTAAACTCAAGTGAATATTCATAACGTAATCTGATCTCTTTTCATTGAATGCGCCTAAATCATGTTCAGCTTCACAATAGCCGCGCTTTTCTGTTTCAAGGCAAAATCAGTGGTGGTGTCCTGTGGCTAAAGTGAATGTTTTTTCTGGCTCGCTCTTCTATGGACAGCGTGATGCATTGTTTGCTGCATGAGAGCAGCCTGAGGCATTTTCTGCTTTCATAGGTGAAGTGCAGAGATGAGGCATTGCCAGACTAATGGTGTATAAACAATACGGAGAGCAGGATCAGCGAAAGTCGGAAGCCATGTGCGCTTCATGTCAGCGACACTGCAGTAAATTACACACGCTCAAAAAATATTAAAGGCACAAATCGTGCTTTCCTTTAGCTCAAACAGTAGACAATGGCACTATAGGAACAAAACTGATAATGTATACCTTGAATGCAGTGTTGGATAAAATTGTCTATCAAAAGCATATATGCAATTGCAGGGCTGCCAAATTGAATCAATTGAAAGCATTGTGTCTTTATTAAAAAAAAAATAATAATTGAAGAAAATGAGGAGGAGAAAATGAATATCATTGAATGAGTGAGAAAATCAGTACAGTGAGCATCAGCATTGTTCATGCATTTCATTTTTCCATGGCAACTGTGCTAACAGACTTGTGGGTAATGTAGTTTTTCAGGAAATCTACACAGTTTTGTATTAAGCAGAAACCTCAGCACTCATAGCAGGTCAGTTTTAAATGGTTGGCTAAAATTCAGTTTCTATTTTAGGGATATTTAATTATTCACATGTAGTCATTATTTAATTGACAATTTAATAGATTTTGTATGTTTTTGGTCTCTTACAATCACTAAGACTGCATTTATTTGAATAAAAAATGCAGTAAAAACTGTAATATTGTGAAAGAACTGTTTTCTTATTCCTGTAATGACAAAGCTGCATTGTTACTCCTTTTCAGTGTCACATGATCCATCAAAAATCATTCTAATTATGCTGATTTGCTGTTCATGAAACATTTATTATCAATGTTGAAAACAGTTGTGATGCTCATTTTATTCAAGACTGTGATACACTTTTTTCAGGATTCTTTCATTAAAACTCAAGGGTCGGGAAACGCGTCGGCGCGCTTTGCTGGAATTTTTTTCACATAGCGGCAAAATCAACTTAAAATATGCCGTCATTTTTGTCATACAGACAAAAGTAATACATCAATTGAAACTATAGAATGTCTTCTTTTATTTGTGTACTCTCACAGTAAAAAAAAAATGTTGTGCTTTTTGCAAAATAAAGAAAACTAACATGATGCGCTAACTTAGTGAATACTAATCACACAAACATGGAACATATATCTAAAGAAACACTGAAATGTCAAGTTTTAAATCATGTAAGTCCAATCGAAAACAAATATTCTCTGTTTATATAATCTGTTTGAAAAGAGAGAGATGTCAGTCATTCGCGAATCAGCTCATTATCCACTAATACGGCCACACCCATGGAGCGTGTTCAAAAGAACACATTTATTTACAATAGAAATCATTTGTAACATTATAAAAGTCTTTACTGTCACTTTTCATCAATTGAATGTGTCCTTGCTGAATAAAAGCATTATACATGTCACAAACTGCTCTGAAACAAGTCAAGTCATCTTAATTTATATAGTGCTTTTTACAATACAGATAATTTTAAAGCTGCTTCACAGCGATAATAGTAAAATTAATGGACAGAGATTGTTTTGGCTTTACAGCAGCTCTATAAAAAGTTATTATCAACCTAAAGTTTTTGATTGAATCACTTCTGTTGTAAAAATCATTAATTATTTACTTAGGTGCTGCTTAAATTACACCTTTTTAACTGAAAACAGAAGACGTTTAATGCATTCTTGCCATTCATTTACATGTTTAGTCTATAGGTATGCGCATTTGAATGTGTATGTGCGCAGACGCTTAGTCTTTCTTTATAAAGTGGCATTGCCAAATTACTTGTCTGGCCCACATAAATCAGAATTGAATCACGGGTTGAAGATCCAAATGCAGCTTTATTGAGTGTAATCCATAATCGTAATCCATAAAACAGGCAGAAGGTCAAAACCACAGGGCAAACAATCCAGATAGTAACAGAATCCAAACCGGGAAATCCAGACAAACAGGCAGAAGATTGAGACCATAACAGAGGAACCAGAATAAAGCACTCAGAATTGCAGTGTAACACAAACAAGACTTCGCAATGAGTGAGTGAAAACTTGTAAAGGCAAACACAAACAAGTTAATCACGCACAGATGGAATTAATCAGACAATAATGAGTCCAGGAAATGGGTTATGGGAAATGTAGTTCATGATGGGAAAGCAAAGGACACTTCAGCTGACAGCTATACATGGGTCAATGAATTTGAAAATTAATTTTTGTCCAAAGGCCTTAATAATAATAAAAAAAAACCCAAAGATATGACATCCAAAGAATGTAAGGTAGTTCAACTAAATCTCTTTTATTGAATCCCAAAGGTTTTAATTATATGTTGCTACATATAAAGATATTTTAAAGATTTTGAAGTGTCGGTTTAACTGTCCAAAGGCCAATACAGCCATTTCATTTTGTGATTAAAATATCCTAAAAATGTAATTTTTTTTATTTATTTTTTTTTATTATTATTCTGGGATGATTTTATAACATCATATATCAACATAGTGCAAAATGGTATTAAAATTATGTGTAGAAGTTGTTGCTTTGTTAAGAGAAAGAATGTCCGGAAAAAATGAATTCCAATGATGTCATTCGGAGTAACCGATATAAAGGGACCATTTTGGATCAAGTCATGTGGTCAATATCATGTGACAGGATGTGACATCATTCAGAGACCTGCACAGGATCACATGATCCTGAAGCAAAGTAACTAACTCTCTTTTAACTATTTTAAAAATTCATGTTTTCAGTTGCTCATACACGTCCCGAAACATCAGGTCATTTGGTACAACCGCTATAAAACATGGAAAATGTTGTAATATTTAAAAAACTTGTACTAAATATAAAATGTTTGATTGTCCTTTTGTTAGCTAGCTTGCTAGATATCAGCCTGTTAGCATTGTTTGAAATGGTAGAACCGAAATTTTGGTTAAACCGAATGACATTTTTGGTGACAAATTTTGTAATAAATGACAAAAACAGTGTTAATTGTTTATAAAAAAAAAAAAAAAAAAAAAAAAAAAAATACAATCTCATTGTTAACACTCAATAAAGCTATATAAAATTATATCTCCATTAGGTTTTTTTTTACACTTTTAAAAACCTTATTCGTCAATGACCCACATACATATACACTAGTAATGCTGTTTCATTACTACAGGTCCTAATAGTACAAAATAGAGTCCCATTCCGGCAATGCCTGTGACACAGCATAATCTCTACACTTCCCATAAAAATCCACTCAAAAGTAATACACAGCTGAGGAATTTATTTAGGATGAAAGTCACACCCTGGTGAATCTGAATCATATTTGAGAGATCAGGGATAAGCTTTGGATGTGACGGTCGAGTGCCAAGTCTTTTGGGGATACGTGGCGGTAATTCACCTTTACGCGTCCTGTCAGAAGTGGTGAGACGATCCGAGACGGATTCTGAATTTTCTAAACACACAAGTCATTACAGCGTCTGGAGATAAATGACTGGGATCATTTATTCATTAATAGAATCACAGAAATGTTGTGTACCAGAAATACACAGACCTTGAGCCAAATGAATACAATGAGAGGTTGGTTCATTACAGACTATTCTATTTAGCAGTCTTGTAGTCATGGAAACACTCTAAGAGGATAGTCTCTGATGCTAGAAATTATGAACTAATGAACTACTTAAGAACTACCTTTGTTTTTTTTTTTTGTTTTTTTTTTTAAATATGTAGTCATACTGTGTAAATATTACCATTTCTATGGATTTCACTGGAACTAGGCATTGCTATCTCATTAGCTTTAGGTCTGCTGGACATTAATAAATTCAACCACACTCAGTGAATCCTTAATTACTTCAATTCAACAGCTGAATGCAACAAGAACCAAATGGACTGTATGACCATGAGCTGCTGCTGCTGTTGCTGCAATTTAATCTCATACATTTGATTTGCTTTAGTTAACTTAAAAAATGAAAGCAGAAAGCAATCATTACTGTCAGGATTCATACAATATATTCTGCAATAGCAGTGTGAAAGGGAAATGTATATGGGGAAAAAGGTATTGTGGGAGTTTGAAAGGAAAGTGATAGATAAAATATAGCATTTCTTTATAGATGTCATGGTACCTGCTTTTTCAGCCTGTAACACTGAGAAAGGGAGCCGGTTAAAGCTGGAAACCAGCGCTCTGCAGATGCTAAAATGTTCTTCTCCATCAGTGTTCCTTTGAATCTCATGAGCTCATTAACATTGCCAGTAACAGTAACTTTGAAGTTAAAAACAAAATAGCTTGATCATCTGATTCAGATGAAATAAAACAAAGAGTACGATTGGAGTACTATTTCTGTCTTTGATTAATTAAATTTCCCCTTTAATTAAAAGTGTTATTTGCCAATTCTTTGTAATTACTTGTGACATTTACTAGCCATTTCTGAGTGAAAATAGCTTCAAAGTAAATTCCTACAGCATTTTTTTTTTTTCAGTGTACTATATATTAGCTAATTGCTATTGAGTTGGCAGTCTGGTAACCAAGTCGATTATATGAATATGTGAACTCAAGCACAACTGTATGGAATTTAAAATGTCATTCATATTCTACATGTAGAAATAGATTTGTAATGCTAATATAAAGCTTTCAACCATAAACTTAATGATTTGCCTTTTCATTAAATTGAAAAAAATGACAGTAAAGACATGTATAATGTTAAAAAATATTTATCAAATAAATACTTTTTATTTATTGATTTGCACAAAAATGTCTTGAGCAGCAAATCATCATATTAGAATGATTTCTGAAGGATCATGTGACACGGATGAAAATTCAGCTTTGTATCAAATGAATAAATTACATTTTAATTTAAAATATATGCAAGCATAAAACTGTTATTCTGAACTGTAATAATATTTTACAATATTGCTGTTTTTACTGTATTTTTGATCAAATAAATGCAGCCTTGGTGAGCATAAGAGACTTCATTCTAAAATGTTAAAAACTTTACTGACTCCAAACTTTTGAGCAGTACTGTATATATGTTTTCGATTGTTTGATTATTTATTTATTTTGTGATTTTCAAATATAATGTTTATAATGTTGTGATTAATGTTGGAGCTAGCTGATTTAGTTTATATCTTAGACATCTTTTTTTTTTTTTAAGAATTTCAGCAAATCCCTATTGAAACAATGAATAGGGAAAACACTAGGGCTGCACGATGTATTGCACGATTCGAAAAATAACACTGAAATCACGCTTAAATGCAATTCTTAGTTCAGTTCAGTTCTGTTTATTCATCCGTTAGGAAATTTAGTTTGCACCGATGCCACACATCACATTTACACAGTCATACACATAACATTCATTAAAGAAAACAAAATAAAAAATATGAGTTAGAAATAATAAAAAGATAAGGGATAGATGGGGGGATTCCACTGACCATCAATTCAGGTAGCCGCATATTACCCATGATTACAGGTGATTTAACATAGAAATGGCAGTTAGTATGAATGAGTTCTTAAATCTTCTTGTTCTCCTCCTAATTGCTGTATATCTACGGCCTGATGGAAGTACAACAAACTCTTTATATAATGGATGAGATGGACAGTTAATTATTGCATTGGCTTTTTTAACTACGCGTTCTTTAAAAATATCTTGAAGCGTTATCTGTTGAGCTCCGATAAACTTGGATGCAGTCTTAATCAACTTAGTCATTCTGTTTCTCCCAGACAAGCTAATACAATCAAACCATACAATGACACAGTAAGAAATTACAGATTAAATAAAACTCTGATAAAACAGTGTCATTAACACTTTACGTACTGTAAAATAATTAATTTTCCTTAAGAAAAACAAACGTTGTTGAACCTTTTTACAGATGGCATCAGTATTAGCATCAAACTATAATTTATTGTCAATCACTATACCTAGATATCTATACTCATCCACAAGCTCAAGATCCCTACCCTGAATTACAGTAGGAGAGACAGAAATGGCAGACTTTTCAAAGTCTATAATCATGTCTTTGGTCTTAACTATATTAAAATTTAGACCACAATTTGCACACCGAGAAACAAAATTCTCCACCACAAGTCCATGAGATGTCTCCTCATTTGCTATAGGAGGCTCACAATAACAGTATCATCTGCGAACTTCAGTATATACCTATTGCCAAATGTACTACTGCCATCATTAGTATATAAAATAAAAAAACAGAAGGGAATGAATGCACCCATGAGGGGAACCTGTAGAGGAACATAACTTGGAGGATAACAAACCATTGACTCGCACACACACACAGTCCTGTTTGATAAAATAATCGACAATCCATCTTACCAAATTAAAATCCATGGTTAAATAGTTTGACAAGCTTTTCAGCTAACACATGTGTCCTGATTGTGTTGAATGCACATGAGAAATTGTTTTTGGAGACCCAAATGTTGAGCTACTAAACGCACAAGAGTAGTTACGGCATCTTCAACCCCCCTCCCCGCCCTATACGCAAACTGAAAGGGATCCAACTTATCTTCTACATGCTTCAATATTTCCACTCTCACAATTTTCTCAAATGTTTTCATCACCAGTGAGGTGAGGGCTACTGGTCTGAAATGTTTCCAAATTTGTGGGACAATTTGCATTTTAAGAGAAATTTTAAAAATCTGTGTAAATATGCCACTTAACTCTAAACTACATGTTTTCAACACCTTGCCACTAATGTTATCTGGTCCAGGGCTTTTATTTTCTTTTATCCTTTTAAACAAACCTAGCCAATGTAGGATCATCAATATTAAACACTGTACGACTTTGTGAAGAATCATACTTGACATTATCATCATCCACATTAAATCTTAAATAGAATTTTAGTTCATTTGCTAAACATACATTAGAAGTATACCCATTTAAAAGTGGTGATAAAGTTGCTTATTCTGTTATTAGGAAGGAAGGAAGAGCAGCTATTGCTAAGGCAAAACATGATTACAAAGACAAAATAGAAAATAATTTTTTTAATTCAGATCAAAGGGCGGTGTGAGATGGAATGAAATTAATGACAGTTTTACAGGAAAGTATCAGGACTATGGTATCTTTAAATACCACCTTTTTTTTCTTTAAAATATTTTTCAATTCTGCATTAAACCAGGGCTTATTATTCGAATAGCAGGTGACCACCTTATCAATCACATTCTAAACACAAAATGAAATATAACTACACACCACATCAGTCAACTCATTAATAATGTCTGACGATTTTTGAAAAATAGACCAGTGCACTCAAAGCATCCTTGTAGAGCCAATATACCATCCTCATTCCACACTTGGGCCTTCTGTGTTTCTGTGCCTTTCCTTCGCAGCACAGTCTTATATGTTGGGATCAGATGCACCGTGCTGTCGTGCGAAGAGCCCAGTGGGGGCTCGGCAACAGATCTGTACGCCCCCCGTATGGATCCGTAACATAAGTCAAGAGTCTTATTTTCACGAGTATTACAAGTAATGAACAACTGATGCAAGTGGCTTAGTGTTTTATTGCAGTTATGATTAAAATCACCCATAGCATCTTCCCAAACATCTTTCCAGAATGAGAAGCATTTAAAATACAACATGTTTTTACTCCAAACTCACTTCATAACAACAGTTGAGCATCCTTCTGTGAGATGATGTGGCTCCTTACACAAAATAAGGCAGTCGTGTTTATTAGTCATGTTTAATTAATCAAAACGTTTCAATCTTCTATTTCTAAAGCTACAGTGATAGTATGACGTCCATTTCCTGGAATGACACGTGTTATCTACTTCTACGGCAGGGCATATTTGGATGGAGAAGCTTTTAATACTGATCACAGAGCCGTACAGCTCTGACAAGCTGCGCATAAAATAATCGCAGCCTTTACCAAATCACGTGCGTTAAAATTTGTAATAAATCGTGATATATCGTGCAGCCCTAAAAAAACACTTATGGAACCAAGTTGGTAGCCACTGTTACATCATGTTTACATTTACACATTTGCCAGACGCTGTTATCTAAAGTGAGTGCACTCAAGGAGTACAGTTTATCAGTATGTGTGTTCCTTGGGGATCTGGCCCAAAACATTCTAGCACTATGTTGAGCTATAGGAATATAGCCACTATAGCCAATATAATGTCATTTTCTGGCATAACCTGAGATGTGTGACCTGAACTACTTTTCATTCTGAAAAACTTCTAGAGTTCTTTGAGGCACTTTAGGTTCAGCAAAGAAACCTCTTATAATCAACCATTTTCTGCTGTAAAGGACTCTTCAGTGGCTGCATGGTTCTTTGGAGAGTTACTGATGTGACACTATAGGTTTTTCAGATCTGTGTGTTGGTTTCTGGGTTCTTTAAAGCACCCGTTAGTTATCTTTTTTTTATTTCATTTTTTTTTTTACCTTTTGTCTTTTAACTAAAGTCTCAGTCTCTGACAGCATGTTCACTAACTGTCTGATGAACTGTGCACCACAACTAATTTCATAATATTTAAACTGAAAAACATTTTATTCTGATGATCCCCTTTGAACATTCTGTTGACTATAAGTTGCACCTATGTGTCAACTAGCTCTCATTAGAGTTTAGTAGACTGTCTGCTTAATATCTCTTAACTCTTTATTTTGATGCTCCCCAACAGACATTCTACTAAATACTGTATAAATAACTTTGCAAGTACATGTCAACTTATTCTAACACTCTAATGAGAAATGAGAATTTGTAAAAGTTTCATTTGTTTCAAGTTTCATTTATAATGTTGTAATTAATAATCAAGAATAGGGATGATTGACAGCCAGTCAGAATCCATCCTACTTTAAAGAGTTTGAGCAGATGGCAACTGCAGCGTGCACTTAAAATAAACTGAATGTTATTACCCACTGGTTTAGACATTTTAATATAGTTGTTATTATTATAGTTCTTTATAGTTATTGGTCTTGGTGTGAACATGTCTTTATGCCCCCTCTCATGGATGAAATTGCTGACGTACCTGGCAAAGAAAACAAATGAATCAAGGATGACTTGCATATGGCCAACTGGGAATATTTTATGTATTTTCAGATACAAGGGAGCATATAGAAATTACATATGAGAGCAGGAGATAAAGAAACACATACACACACACCCTCTGGCAGGAGTTGCACAGGAGTAATGCTCTCCTCTCATAATAAACATGTCCACATCTCACATCCAAGTTGCTCTAATATACCAGAGAAAAAATTTATGGCACATCCCTGATTTGTTTGCTGTTATTAATGGGGCAGGGAGGAAGGAAGTGTTCTGTGGCTGCCAGCGCAATATCTGACCTCTGAGAGTGCATTAAATCAAGGCATTAGGGCCTGTGTTAATAAAAAGGATAGCAGAGGCGGAGCACCTCAGCCAAAACAAACACACCCCAGACACAACAAGCGAAGGGCCGAGGATTCCAGCAGCACAAGAAGGAGAATTAATATTGGGTTTTAATCTACCATATTAGGGCAGTGACCTGCTGCAGTTGACTGAGGTGTGAAGAGGATCTCTGCAGAGCCTTTGGATGAGTTCTGCTTAGAGCTGTTTCCAAGCGCATGTCTATCAAACTGGGACCCAGGTTAATGCCCAGATCACAGAGGTTAATTCAGTAAACATATGTGGTCACTCTCAAAAATAAAGGCTCCAGTTAGTGCCAAAATGGATTTTACATCAGAATGCCATAGGAGAATCTTTTTAATTTCCATTGTTCTTTACGGCTATAAGTGCCATGCCAATGTGACTGGTTATACCGCTCCGAGTGGGATTTGATCCGCCGTCTCCAGCATGGGAGGTGGGCACGCTAACTGCAGTCTTTAGTGGGGGTTTTTTTTAATCGCACAGCTCTTACTAGCTTGCTTCTGTTATTGGGCCCAATTAGCCATTTTCTCTCCCGGTGTCATTTGACTCGTTAGTGTTACAAGGTCTCAGGTGTGAATGGGGAGCAGGTTTGTTAAATTTGGTGTTATCGCTCTCACTCTCTCATACTGGTCACTGGAAGTTCAACATGGCACCTCATGGCAAAGAACTCTCTGAGGATCTGAAAAAAATTACTGTTGTTCTACATAAAGATGGCGTAGGCTATAAGAAGATTGCCAAGACCCTGAAAACTGAGCTGCAGCACGGTGGCCAAGACCATACAGCGCTTTAATAGGACAGGTTCAGGCCTCGCCACGGTCGACCAAAGAAGTTGAGTGCATGTGCTCAGCGTCATATCCAGAGGTTGTGTTTGGGAAATAGACATATGAGTGCTGCCAGCATTGCGGCAGAGGTTGAAGGGGTGGGGGACAGCCTGTCAGTGCTCAGACCATACGCCGCACACTTCATCAAATTGGTCTGCATGGCTGTTGTCCCAGATGGAAGCCTCTTCTAAAGATGATGCACAAGAAAGCCCACAAACAGTTTGCTGAAGACAAGCAGCAATCTGTTACTGGAACCATGTCCTGTGGTCTGATGAGACCAAGATAAACTTAATTGGTTCAGATGGTGTCAAGCGTGTGTGACGGCAACCAGGTGAGGAGTACAAAGACAAGTGTGTCTTGCCTACAGTCAAGCATGGTGGTGGGAGTGTCATGATCTGGGGCTGCATGAGTGCTGCCGGCACTGGGGAGCTACAGATCATTGAGGGAACCATGAATGAGCAGAGCATGATCCCCTCCCTTCAGAGACTGGGCCGCAGGGCAGTATTCCAACATGATAACAACCACAAACACTCCTCCAAGATGACCACTGCCTTGCTAAAGAAGCTGAGGGTAAAGGTGATGGACTGGCCAAGCATGACTCCAGACATAAACCCTATTGAGCATCTGTGGGGCATCCTGAAACGGAAGGTGGAGGAGCGCAAGGTCTCTAACATCCACCAGCTCCGTGATGTTGTCATGGAGGAGTGAAAGAGGACTCCAATGTGAAGCTCTGGGGAACTCCATGCCCAAGAGGGTTAAGGCAGTGCTGGAAAATAATGGTGGCCACACAAAATATTGACACTTTGGGCCCAAATTGGGGTGTACTCACTTTTGTGGCCAGCGGTTTAGACATTAATGGCTGTGTGTTGAGTTATTTTGAGGGGACAGCAAATTTACACTGTTATACAAGCTGTACACTCACTACTTTACATTGTAGCAAAGTGTCATTTCTTCAGTGTTGTCACATGAACAGATATAATAAAATATTTACAAAAATGTGAGGGGTGTACTCACTTCTGTGAGATACTGTATGTATATATATATGGTCCACATTTGCACTATAAACAAAAATGTGACATCTTAAACTTAAAGACTTACTATATACTTTTTCTTTGGTCATGTTTTATCTCACCTAGGGCACTAAGTGTACCACTGGTTCCCTTAAAATGAAACAAAACAAAACAACAAGCATACAAAAACAATAAAGTGCATGGTGTCGTAAATACTGGTGTTTCAAAGATCCCACAAGCACATTGTAGTTCAACCTAAAATATTTTACTACAAAACTTATATGACTTTCTTATAGAAACATCAGAAGAATGAAGAAATATCAAACAATGTTCAAGATACTTAGTTGTATACACCAAACGACAGTAATCAGATATTGTCAATCTCTAAAAAGGACAAAAAAGCACCATGAAAGTGCACTAATAATCCTCTACCTCTTATGTAGCTCTCAAATCTCATTCATGCTGCACAAATTCATTGTATTTGGCTACAAGAGAAGTGACAACCATTTGGCATCACATGATGTGCCAGGTTTGTATACATGCAGCATGGAACAACATGAGGGTGAGTTTATTTATTTAAATTATGACAGATTTTCAAATTTTGATGAATTAATCTGTTAACTTATGATCCCTCGAACAATACACTGATCTGAAGAAACTATAATGTAGCATAAATAGCATTTTCAATCTCCAATGATCCATATAGCCAACCTTATAAAGCAAAAATCAATGAAAAAAATGATCTTTGAGTAGATTTCACAGCAAGTTACTCTAAGAACGAAGCCTTGCATTCACAGAAATTGTGTGACAGATGTCTGTTTTCATTTTGACAGACACTGGGTAAGAGTATGTGGGTGGAAATCATAAAAGCTCGCCTGGACCACGTCTGACTGGTGCTGAGAATTTGAGCATTTCCAAAGCCAGAATCAATTTGAAAAATGTAGCAGCTTTGTCAGAAACGTATCTGTAAGCACTCCTAGTCTGAGCTGTGGTCACTTTTAGAGTAACTTACAATGCTAAGCAGCACATGGACTGACGGTAATTTCTGTCATTGTGCTTGTGCCATGGGAGACTTGATTACATTCATTATCACAACAGGACTGCTTCACTGAGTTTCCATAACTGACAGAACATGTGGTGGACTTTGTTGTGTCTTTCATTTGAGAATAATGCAAAACGAAAAAAGAAAAGTGAACAATGTCAGGGACAGGATGAAATAAGAGCTAAAAAGCAGCGCACATGTAAAGCACAGTGGGGCTTCTTTCGCTTTAGGTACTGTAGGTGGCATGTTGATTCATTTCCATGCCCACTTTTCTGGTGTACAATTCAGCATGAAATTAATGCTGTCCAAACTTTAGAGTTCACTTGAGCAACTTTTATGCACCCATTTTCATTTGACCTTTCTTTCAGGCCATCATCATCATAACTTTATTGTGAATCTATATGTACCACTTCCTTTACTCTTGTTTATGCCCTTTTTATACCTGGTATTAAGATGTGTTTTGGTCGATCGGATCACAAGTGGACGACACAAAATACAGGTGTAAGACTAAAACTTGTCCATTTGTTTTGAGCTTGTCCACTTTCGACCACTTACAGAGGTAGTCAAAAACGTATTTGACCAGATTGCTTTCATAGTCTAGATGCTCATGTGGTCATGTAGGTGCTCTCCACCTACTTACCTAACACATAAACATTACAGGAAGCGCACTAGCCAGATGGGATTTAAACATCGTATTCTGAAGGCCAAAGTTTGGTTTGAACATATTAAGCACAATGTGTTTTTCCCCATTCCTGATTTCTAACATGCATCCACCATGTTCAGCATGGGCTTGCGTGACCTTATTTTGTCCATTAGATCGAAAGATCTGAAAAAGCCCATACATGTACCCTCCTATAGACCCTCCCCTGGAAGAAATCAGAACAGAAGCGGTTGAAAGTGGATGAAAGAGACGGATTAAAACATTAGGGGCCGGTTTTACCAGCTGTGCATAAGTTACAACCGTAGCCTAGTTTTGACGTAAATGGGCACTAAGTTACAACTTAACCACTACTAAATATTTTTGTGTTGCACTATTAAACTTAGTTAAAGTGTAAACTCTACATATAAACTAAATATTTATGGAAGCCTCCGATCAGGAGTAATGGTTGGAATAATATAGCAGACTGACTGAACTGCATCAATAAGCTCTTTTTTTACCTGACAGACTTCAATTCTTTAGAAATGATAATGCTGATATTTACATTCCCTTTCATTTTCAGAGAAAGAACATTGTTAGTGGCTCTTCAACATGAACCCATCCTAAACAGCATGTCGCTGTGTGCATCGGTACATATAAAAACACTTATGCTATTCATTATTAAGTAGTAGTATTTTATTTAATGGAAACTTATTTTTACCATTAGTTACATGAGGCAAAATAAGTTAGAATGAAGGATGAACTAAAATTCACGGAATTTCAACACCTTCTGCTCATGAATTTGAATGGTAAATGTCATATTATGCGACTAAGCATTACTTTACAGAGAGCAACCAAATAAAGTACATATTTAGTTACAAACTAGCTAGTAGTTACTACACAGCAAAATCTCCAGAGTTAAATAAACTCTGCTCAGAGTACATATGGTCCCTCTCTAAATAGTTTAAAAATAACACTGAAGCAGAGTTAAAGTTAATGAGATAATTATACAATTAATTAAGTGATAATTGTGCATTAGTGATGAACACCTGCTGTTAACAAGCAGAATCACTGAAGAAAAGAGAAACACAAGAACTACAACTGACTTCAGTCACAGCCTTATTAATTGTATCTCATTAACTTTAACTCTGCTTCAGTGTTACTTTAACACTATTTAGAGAGGGACCATATGTACTCCAAGCAGAGTTGATTTAACTCTGGGGATTTTACTGTGTACTTCTAGAGTCTAATTTACGTTCCAATTTAAGAAAGAACTTACGAACGGCTGGTGCAACCCTACCAAGGTTTAAACGGGAATGTGTCTCCCTCATCTACTTGTGATCCGATCGACCAAAAACACATCTTAATACCAGGTGTAAACAGGGCCTAAGATATATTGGTTACCCATTTTACAGCAGCCTCACGAATGTGGGATGTTAAGTGCCCAATACAAATAATCAGGGTTTAACCTCCATATTTCTAAATCTGCAACGACTTCATTCCCCCTGCTCCCTAGACTATAGTTATTCAGGCAAATACAGTGTTACATGAATTAAAAGCTGAGTATTGATGAATCGACAACTTTCCCACTTCAATAGCTGTTTCTCATATCTTACAGAGATTAACTCTAAAAATGAGGCAAAACAATGCAACTTCTATGCACCGTGTGCACAGAACTGTATCGACTCAGAATAGCTAAAGGTGTGTTTAAACAAACCATTGAGCACAAATTAAAAAAGAAACGGCAAACTGACTTTATGATCATGATTCAAATCAAAACGCAAGTCAGTGAATCCCATGCATGAATCCCATCCTCAGCTTTCACAGTGGCACAGTGATACTTGATGTCAAATATTCCTGTCAAATACCACCATCCATAGCTACAAAGGTACTGCTAAAGCATGTGATGATAGTTAAATCCCAGAAACCCTGAGTATATCCACCCCGCATGATAATCTTAGCATGACACAGTCAGCCAAAGGCGAATTCTAAGAGAACTAAGCAAACAGAAATTCACTGTCTTAATATGCCTCAGCCCTAGGCATCTATCAGCATTGAGAATGTTTTACAACACTCTGACACCTCAAACCAAAAACGTCAAGAAGAGAGCATCAAATATGTTTGCGAGGAGGTAAAGAACAGAAGGAACTGTCAGAAAGCGCCAACGCGCTATGAAGAAATGGGCACATTACAAGAGTAGCAAATTAAACTATCTGTTATTAAACACTAGGTATAACATTCCCTCCTCTGGCAACGCTCTGTTGGTTAACTAATTATCATGCCACATTCATTTTCTATGCCCCGAAGCATTTGCTGGATTCAACCAAGGTGGAGCGTGCATGTGTTCAGCAGGTTTATTTCAAAACAGATCTCCGTGCGAGCGATTCAGCAGGATCTGTGGCTATACAAACCCAAGGGCTGCTGGGATTGCTTCATTTACATTCCACAGATTGCATCAGGAATTCTGAGACATTTTCCTTTTTTTTCTCGCCTGTTAATTGGAGACAGCATGCACCGAAAAACATATGCACTGACACGTAAGCACAATAGCAGCATCACAGGCGAATCCCTAATTGGAGAGCGTTAATGACTACAACACATGCTTGACCATGAGCGTGATATTCTATCAGTCAGTGAAGCACTGCCATTTTTCTCTGGACTCGGTCGTATCCACCACGTACGACGGTCAGGCGTGCGTGCATTTTGCATCGAGATGCGGCCGTTGTGGCAAACACTTCTTGCTATCCATCTGAAGATGTGTTTACAAAGCTTTCATTTCTGAACGATTCTCAGCCCAGCGAGCGCGGCCCCAGCGTGACGTTGATTAGGAGGCTTGTCAGAAATAAACTGGAGAGCCTCATTTCTCCACAAACCTGTATTCATTTAGTTCTGCCAAGTTATACAGTGCCATATCTCTGCAGGAAAATCCAGCATGACATGAGAGCGAATTTTGCCCTTTTAAAAAGAGGGTTAATCTTTCTTTCTTTCCCACAGCAACCTCAATCTCTCTCCGGCCCGCATGGTTTGTGTGATCCCGGGCTGCTGCGGTAAATTAAATTAAATAAACCCATTAGTTACAGCACTGCTACCTTCTCACCTCTGCCCAGATGCACTTTCATGGTTTGTTGGCCTTTTAAAGTAACCGGAGGACTGAGTATGTGGAAGATGTGACCTTGAATGTGTTTGGGTTCATTGTTTATCCAGAAGATCAATTAAACCTTTGTGTGTTAACACATTTCCAACTGCGTTTTCCAGGTTAAAAAAAAATGAACACGGATTCTCGAAGTAAATCATACTTGAGGTTCTGTTAAATACAGGTAGGTGAGAGGAAAAATGGGGGTGGATGGCTGTGAAGAGAGAGTTTGCGTCACTGCAAACACGGTAAAAATGTGTGGCATGAGTAACTGAATGGAGATCACCAATCCGGCAACACGCTGACAGCCCGAGCTGCATGTCTGAAAGGAAATAGTCTTATTTCATTATTTCTTTCACATTATTTCATTCTGTCTGTTGTGGTAAATCATGAAAAATGTGTATTATCTTTGAGATAAAAGAAGGAAAACCTGAATAACGCTGAGGGAGAACTTAAATGAGGATCAGTGGAGAACAAAGAACATTTAGAATACCTCAACAAGTGGCATACATCTCCCTCAATTTCCTAACTCCCTTCATAAAAACAAGACGCCTCATTTTTATACCTCATTTTAAACACTGCAGGTAACCAAAAAAGGTATGTTTTAACCAAACTTGAACTCAAAGTGGTTTAGTATTCTTCAAGAAATGAACAATCACAGAGGGGTATGCAATACAGTGCAACAGTTGGGTTCTGGAAGTAAAAATCCTATTCAGTGTCTCCATAGAGAAAATTGCTAACAATTCTGCAGAAGATTTTCAAGATATGCATACTGTGAGCTCAGAGGCTATTAAACTATGCTAAATGTTTGTATTCAAGCCATTAGTCAGCATAATTTGGACTTTTAACAAACAATGGTAACACTTTATAATACTGTTCCATCATTAATGAAAAACTACAAAGGAACAAATGAGTAACGCAGTATTAATATTGTAGTAACTGCTATTAACTAACAAGAAATTCTGATAAACAAATTAGTAATAGTGCTTAGTTCACTATTAGCTGATCAGTAATACTATTTTTTTTATGTCTACAGTAATTACTAGGGCGTTATCATGCTTTTCACTTTAGAATACTGATCCAAATAATTAGTAATTCCTTCTGAAGGATGTAATAACATTTGAGTTATTACTAGTGAGTTATCATGATCTTCACATTAGAATTAATTATACATTGTGCCTTATTCACATGGATTATGAACCTGAATATTGTATTCCTCTGGGAGGACATCATTTACTCACCCTCAATTTGTTCCAAACCTGTATGAATTGCTTTCTTCACAAAATAAGATATTTTAAAAAATGTCAGAAACCAGTTGATGGACCCCATTGACTTCCAAGAGTATATTATATATATATATACTTTGTAAGTTATGCGCGTCAGTTATGCGTTATGCGCTATATAATTGCGGGGCAAATGAATTGCAATATTAATTTAATAATAAAAGTAGCATGATAAGAAGAATAATTTAATAGCCCTGCTTGTCCGTCCGCTATACGCCACTGTGAAGAGCTAAATGGCATTGAACAGGCACGGCATCAAAGCAATTAACTGTTTTATCCAAATCCACACGCGTGGACCATTCATTGTTCAATGCTGCAATGTCCGAGTCTCTCCTGTCTCGTGGTGTTTCTCGTGTGTTTTCAGTTGGCGCAACCAAGAAAAAATTCTTTCACACGATGCGGCGTTCATCGGCACAGTCAAGAATAACTTAAAGAGGTTGCCAATGTTTACTAGACTGTTGACTAGCTTTGACTCTCTGAACAGTGAAATTCACACAGATTTGGGTCAACTTGAGGGTGAGTAAGTGATGACAGAATTTTCATTAATGGGTGAACTTTTGTTAATGAATAATAATTTCAGATCTGTTTGATTTAGTTGATGGATTTTTAATCTTTCAAAGTTTTTTTTTTTTATTATTATTCCTATGGAGAAAATGAAAAAAAAAAAAAAAAAATGCTTCCAGAACCAAAAAGTCATCTACAGCTATTTATGTTTGCATGTGGTATTTGAGTGAAAGACAAAGTATTGCAAAGTTACTTGCCGATATTGCTAGGACGAAAACGTACCCGTGGGCACGTTTTGGCAAGTCGTGAAATACGTACCAGTGAGTACATATCGCTGCAGTTTCGCTGCGAAATGTCCACTGAGCGGCGCTAAAAGCTTGTTCCTTTTTTTTTTTTTTTTTGCCGGAGCAGATAATAGGGTGAATGTGGTACGTTTTTATGACGTTGCTTTTTAGACAAATCGCCGTGGTTCTCGATTTGACATTTGCGCTCCGTTTCGTTTTAAAATAACATCCCACCAACACTACGCCTAAACCTACCCAATGGCGTTAACAAAAGCAAACGTGACCTAAGAAGCGTCCGCGATCATGTACCGTTTTTCAGCTCATTTAGATCTCTCTCTTTTTTTTTTTTTTGCCCCAGTCAGTCGCCTTTCACGGGATTCGTACCCAGGCAGGGGGGAGTCGACTCCTCGTCATAAGTCCAAGACCGTATCGGCCGAGGTACCGAGCAAGCTTGGTTGCAGCCACAAAAAGCGAAACGCGTAGAGTAGGAAAGTCCAAAGTACGTTTGTTTACAAATCGGGCGCTCCGGTAAGAAGCGTTTTGAAGTCGTGACATGATATTGCGCGAGGAGACGTCAAAACGAGGCTTTACGAATTCGTAATCCGACCCCGGCCGTCGTCGAAACCGTGTGTGAAAATGAGCCAAAGCGCTCATTGACGTTTTACCGGCCTCTAGCGTTCGTTTCCGTCGGAAACTGCAGCCAGACGTACGCGCCGGTACGTAATTTTGTGTCTCGCAAAAACGTGCCCACGGGTACGTCTCTCCCATGAGACCAGGTTGGATGTGACTCTAATTTACTCCCTTCCAAACATTACACATCCTATCTTTTATGATAGTTAAATATCATTGTTAAGGAATTTTAATTGCATTATGCCATTTAAATGCATTATGCTGCTTGCAAAAAGCAACACTTGCCATCTATGATGTTACTAGGCAGGCACAGAACAAGCAAAGTATGTCAACAAAACATCGCCTGACCCAACATCTCAAATGCCAATAATCAAAATTACCCCAACAAAATAATCACCTTTTGATACACCAATTAGAAATTATCATAATCCTCAAAAGCATCCTTTTTCATCTCATCAGCTTAGTCCAGATCTCAAAGGACGTTTGGCACATGTGGCAGCTGCTGTATAAAAAACTATTGTGAGCTGAGCTATTGCGAGACATTCTCTTGGGGTGTCTGATTAATGGTGTATGCACATTATTGACGCCAGGCAGCTTGAAACCTCAATAGACAATGGCACAGGAAGAATTCCCAAAAATCGCATTCAAAGTCAATGAAGAACAGATCTACAAAATCTAACCACCAGAACTTGGTGTGTTGAAACTATGTTGCACTCAGTTTACACTTCCGAAATACCATCCCTACATTGTTTCACACTATGCTAAAATTATTCTAGCTGAATACCTCATGGTGATTCCAGGCAAGGAAAAGCACATGAATAAATAAACAACAGAAAGCAATGAGAAACTTCAAAGGCAATGGGACAATCACTGCAAACAAGCTTTTGGAAGCCAATGAATGTGTTTGTCTTTGTGTGTGACAGTGACTCAGGGGTGTTAACAGAGGAATTAGCTCACACCTACGGAGTGTAAGCACATCTCACCGCCATAATTGAATTAAGCCTGTCACAATCTTCTAAGCTGCGTATATTGTTGAAGAAACGGGTGGTGTGAGCTATGTCACAGATCCTTCACAGAGCAGCATTGCTAAAAAGCTGCCTCGCTGGCTTGTTTGTTCATTTTTGGTTGTTCTCAAAACCTTCATTTCCAATCTATCATTCCGCTGGCAAACTGTTTCACGTTGTTCCAAACCCATATTTTCCATCGGACACAAATAGTAGTATTTTTTTAAAGAGTAGTTTTTGAAGAATCGCCACACAGAACAAGTACATAGTGATTCAGTGCTGTCAAGACCAAAAAATAAGAGTCTATTGAAGCCAAATCAATGTTGTTATCAGATTATCAATGGAAAACAGCTTAAATTATGATCTTTTCTTCACACAAACCTAAAGACATATAACACTTGGAGCACTAATGTACCAAACTTATGGTACTTTTTTGTCCTTTAAAGGGTTAGTTCACCCTAAAATGATCATTTTCTCACCCTCAAGTCATTCCAAAACCATAAGACTTTCAACTCGTGAAACACAAATTAAGATATTTTTAATAACATATAAGAGATTGCTGTGCCTCTATTGAAAGTTCATTCTCCTAAAACATTCTCACTTCAAAAAGTTCATAGAGACATTGTAAAACGTAATCCATATGAATCAAGCTGTTTAATCCAAGTCTTGTGAACAGGCGATCACTTTATATGATGAACAGATTTAATACAAGCTTTGTCAATGCAATACATATCTTTGCTGTTGGGCGGAAACTTCATATGTCCAAAGCCGCTACTTTTCAGGAAATTATAATAATTAAACACTGTGTTGTCAGAGTTGATATTGAGGCTTTATACAGTAGTCAACATTTGAAGTGGATCAAAACCTTTTAATCAAAGTTGTCCTAAAACCTTTGTCTTCGGACAACTTTGATGAACTTTTTTGATTCACTTCAAATGTTGACTACTGTATATGGTCAGACAGTTGCATGTGTCATTATGGCCACTTACACACTGCAGCTAAATTCGGTTGTCAGTTCACCTTTTAGTACTTAATCGCTTTCTGTACACACACAGTTCAGTAAAATACGGGAGTGACAACCGCATTCTACAACCAAATTAACTCCCGAAAAATACAGGTAGTGACAACCGCATTTACTGAAATTCTATGCTGTGTGTACGGAACCGAACTCAACAACTAGTTGTTAATGACGTTTTTTAACGTTCATAGGGGATGTGTCTCCCTTCTGTATGTGGTGAATCACATGGAAAGCACAATCTTTGACTAACTCCAGTTGCCAGATCTTGCTAGTAAAATCAGCGAACAAACAATAAGCCCATAATAAACTGAAATAAATCGAAATGCTTTATGCTGAAAATAAGACCAAAATATCGTGATTAATGTCTGCTCAGTTTAATAACTCCATAAATCCATTCGCTTTATGAGACGAGCTTAAAAAACAAGCCCAAATCGCTTATAATGAGTGATCATGGCAACACAGAAAGAGTGCGCTCTGTGTGAAACAGGCTGTACAAGCATAAACAAAACACGATGCCTCTGTCAACTAGTTAAATTGCTGAAAATAACAGTGTTTTCTCACTGTAATATTACAAAAAAAAATTGTGTTTTGTCACTTTAATATTACTTTGGTCACAATAACGGATACAAAACACAAGAGACGCCGGAACGTCGTTATGGTTTCCAAGCTGTCATCGCATTTTTGAGAGTGAGTCGTGTTCCGTACAGACATGTAACGACAATTTAGGGGATTCACTCCCGCATTTAAATGTGATTGTAACTCCTGAAACTTACAGTGTGTACGTGGCATAACCTGATATTGCTGAGTTCAACATGTTCCTGGGTCAACATTTTTGTTGCTCCTGGAACAACATTCAAATCAACCAATCAGATTTGAGGGACAAGTTTACAGATTATGTCAAGTTTAGGCTTAAAATCATGAATTGATGCTTCTACATCAGTGTTATTCATCTATCGTTTCCCTCTGATTTTTGGGATAACTTATGGGTAGGGTTAGGTTTATTGGTAGGAATAGGGTTAAGATTAAATTTTCAGACTAGAATGTTGTTCCAGGATCAACAAAATATGTTGACCCAGGAACGCATCTAACTCAGCAATATCAGGACGTGCGTGTACGTGGCCTATATTATTAACATTTTACCAAAATCAAGCTTCAAATGAAGTTACAAGATTTTTTGATAAGAGAATTTTGGAGTTTTGTTTGTCAGTTGAGAGGCCGCATTTGAGGCTATATATATATATATTTTAATAAAATGCCTGTATATAAGATAAATATTGGCAAAGTTTAGACTCCGTCGTATATGTGAATCAACTTACTTTGTTGTGTATTTTCACTTTGAAAAATAGCTTTTATATTGATGGATTAATTGCATTTTGAAAAAAAAAAAAAAAGTGTCATGGATTTATTGCATTTTGGGAAAAAAATAATACGTTTTTATAATAAACTTTTAAAAATCAAAATGTAGATTTGAATTTTTAATGTTTTTATAACCAAAAGATGCTATGTGAAAGTTTGAAACAGGAAATAGTGGTTTTCATCTGGCCACTTTCTTGGTAAAGAAAATTAATCAAAATGTAGTCATTGCGTTTTGGAACCAAACTCTTCATATATAGTTTAAGGATCCAATGGAGACACGAGGTTTAGTCACAATACTTTTCATTGGATAAATATTTGCAAAACTCACAGACAGTCGTGTTGGGTACCAATAGTAATGATTTATGAAGTTTCCACCCCAACAGCAATGTTCATTAAATATGGTAAACGGAAGCCTCAAACGCACTTGATTGACACATGTAATTCCTGTAGAAAAATAACAGCATACAAGTGTAGAACAACATGAAGGTGAGTAAACTATGACAGAAATTTCACTTTTGGGGGAACTATTCCTTTAACTAGAATCCTCTATCTGTCAGGGCCATATGGCGTATTAGGATTTCTGTGTACTGTGTCAGATGTCACAGAGAGATGCAGGTGAAGCCATGTGTCACATTCCTAGCAGGGAATCTGATTTTTTTTCATCCCTACAGCTCCTCTGAGGAACAGTAAAGCCCTGCCACGATAAATGTCAGGTCAGAGGAGCAGCCGTGAGACACGCTGGAAGCCGCATGTTTGCCCTCTCTGCGTGGTTTCAACATGTCAAAGTTCCTGTCTGAACTGCATTAGCTTGTTTTTGGGTCATGTCTTGAGACTGTATCACTCACCCAACACGCAAAAAGGGAGGGGGGAGCTGCAGGAAACGCAGGGAGAAAATTAGAATCTTGTCAAGTATGACTGACATGCCTATTTGTCCCAGGGAATTCTCATTCAGAGAGATTTTAAGATGGCTGTAAACCAGTTCTTTGTTGAATGAAATCGTTGTTCCTTCTGACTGGAAACACATCATGACAAATCCGTGGAAAGTAAATAATCCCTGGGAGAATTCATTTAAGCTCAAAATGACTTAAGTTTACACTTTATTTTTGGCTCGAAATAAATAATTTAATACTTGAGGCAGGGGCTGTCATTTTCAAGTAATCCATCCACAATGTGGGTCTTAAAAAGAAAAAAAAAATGTAACAAAGCTTAAATAGCCTCCCTATTTGTTTTGCAATGAGAACAAGGCTCATGTTTTCATCCACAGACACAAAGCCGGACAGAAGCTGGGCTTTAATGGCAGATTGTCTGATGATGCCAATGTTTTAATGCCTGCAAATTAAATTGACAAATTAGATTCTTAGCATAAGTGAATTAAACTTGTGGAATTGGATGAAGATCATCACTTCAGAAACTTTCTAGCACGACTCAGCCCAGCAGGCAGCAAGGATGTCTGTCAGAAAGAGCAAAGCGTTGAGTGAGTAAGAAAAAATGTATTCCAGAATCTTGACGGTGGGTGAATTTTCCTCTCCTGGCCTTCAAAGATAAAAATGCTGGGATTCCGCGTATAGCTCTGGTGCCACAAAAGAAATGGACTCGAATAACCCGGAAGGCCGACCTCTGAGTAAATTGCGCAATATGAGCTCACTTTTCACCTTGACTCTTTAGGCCATGGAGAACCTTTCTCATAGACTGCGGCGCCGTGCGAACGCTTACGCCTTAATGCTCTTTGACTTTAAATCCCAGATGTAATTGAACTGTCAAGACTGCTGTCTGGGAATGTTTCCGGAGGGCCAAACAATATGTGCGTGAGTATCCGTGCAACCCCGAAAGCCGAATACAGATTCCAGAGGATGCCTACATATCATCAATATGTCAAAACAAAGTAACAGCGCAAGTACATTTGCGATTTTCATCCGTCAGGAGATGCGGCGGCTGAATCTCAGCATTGGAACGGCACAATGTTTGCACCTAGCTAAAGGATGACAGGAAGGGTGATAAACTTGTGAAGTGGCAAGGCGGACGCTCCTGTAGTCACTGGGCCTCTTTTGTGCTGGTGAATTTAATTAAGTGGAAATAGGGGGATGAGACAGACCTGACTGCTGCAGTCCACTCGCTCTCGACAGGCACAGGGGCATGCTGCTAATTAAAAAGTTTAATTCCACGACTGCCGCGTTGGCATCCGAGTACCCAGAGGTGCGTCCTTGCACGCCTTGGCGGAAGCTTATCAGGAGCAGGCAGATTGGGGCATCCCAAGGAGGTGCAAGAGCTAGGCTGTGCGGAGAGAGATGGCATCCAGCTTGAGCTGGGAGGCGGCCCACCTCCCCTTACAGCTTTGAGCCAGCAGTCGGGAGGCGAGAGTCGGGTTGAACTGCAGCGTGGCTTGCTGAGGCAAGGTAAACAAGGGATAAACGGTGGATTTGGGTTCTGTCCTGCTTCGCTCAGCAGTGGATCTGCATCTGTGACTCACTCCTCCTGTCAGAGGCTTGTGTCTCGACTTCTGACAGGAAGGAATCAACTCTGCATGCTGTTCATACTCCTCACAAACTCGCAGACGATTTGCTGCACCCAGTAGCCCGAAAAGTGTTAGAACACTTAAGCCACACTTAAAAACATCAGAATTTTATTGCATTAGATACTCAGAAATGTCAAAGCAAGTGGCATCTGCAATGAAACCAAGCTGGAGTTTTTCTCAAAACTAACTTCGCTTTTCCGAGCCATTTTTAAAAGTGTCAGGATTTTTATGTCAGCTTCGAAGCTTTACGAATCTTTTGTTTCGAATCAGTAGTTTGGAGCTCGTATCAAATTGCCAGCGTCATGTGATTTCAGTAAAAAAGGCTTCGATACGGCATAAGTGTTTTGAAATTTTAATGGTTCACCACTGGGGGGCGTGACTTTGGCAGTTTGATACACGCACCGAACCACTGATTCGAAACAAAAGATTTGTAAAGCTTCGAAGCTTCATGAAGCAGTGTTTTGAAATCGCCCATCACTAGATATTGTTGAATAAAGACGTTATTTTGTTTTTTTGGCGCACAAAAAGTATTCTCGTCGCTTCATAATATTAAGGTTGAACCACTGTACTCACATGAACTATTTTAATTATTTCTTTAGTAGCTTTCTGGTCACTGAAAGTGTAAATTACCTTGCCATCAATGCAGGCCTCACTGAGCCAAAAGATCTTAATTTGTGTTCTGAAGATTAATGAAGGTCTTACAGGTGTAGAACAACATGAGGGTGAGTAATAAATGACAGAAATTTTCATTTATGGGTGAACTAACCCTTTAAAGTGTTTGTGAATGTAAAAGGTCGCCAAAGTTTCAAAGATTAAAGTGCAGAATAAATGGACTTAATGTTTACAAAAAGGAAGAGCGGATTCTGAACTGCCTGAAACAAGTCATCAGTAATTCCAGGCTCACTTCCTGGATTCCTACCAATCTATGGTTTGTAACAAATTTGCATAATGTCGACATTGAGAAGATGCCATTTTCTGCACTGCAAAAGTGAATCCACTTTGCATGCATTAACAAAAGGATGAAGACTCGTGCTCATGGTCATGGGTGTTTGGTTTCCGACGCACACTGTAAGAGGTAGACCAATCACAACAGACTGGGCCATCTGACCAAACAGCAAAGTAGGAAAAGGAGGGGTTTAAAGAGACCAACTCCTTTATTGCACCATTTCAGACACTGTGAGAAAAGAGGTGATGCTGCAATGTATATTATAAGAAAAAGTGATGAAAAGTGGTCTGGCATGTTAGCGATTACCTCAGAAAATAATTCTGATTAATCCCTCAGTTTGTTAAAGCAAACAGTTATGCACATACAATGGAAGTCTATGGGACAAACATGCAATATGCTGTTGAAAGAGTTTAACTTGCCTTTATCTCTCAATATTCCTTTAAACTTTAAAAAGTTGTAAGGAATGAGACATTTCTGAAGTTCTGCTCCTTAGCAGGAAATAAGGAGGCACCAGGGAATAAATAGGTGGTGAAATTAGAGCGCTTCATTGTGTAGCCTTGTACGGAGCAAGAACAATGCGTAGGCTTCAGCAATGTATATCTCTCTCATTGATCTGAATGTATTTTATCTCCAACAAAAAGGAAGAGACCTTGGTGTAGGCAATGCTGATTCTTTGCTATCTCTTGAAAGGCCACCTCTGTTACATGCTCACGACCAGACACAAAGATGGAAAAACTCTCCTGAGGTCAAACAGCCCAAGGATCTCCAGCTCTCAATACTGTGTGGGGGACTATTGAATAGAATGAATAAATAACAGATCAGAGAAGATGGTAAAATCCTGCAACAAGTTGGATACATATATTCAGTTTTATCCAATATAGCATATCTCAACTGTTCTCTTTCCCTGACTGCGTGTTATAAAAAAGTTGCCAGCCACCACCAGCATTTTTGATCATTTTCTCAAAAATGTCATGGTCCCTATAGAAGATTTGTTGTATGAATATCTGAACATACAATACATCAAAATACAAAAAAAAAAAAAAAAATTAAAAAAAAAATTCTAGCTTCATGCATACTTTTTTATCAACACTTGAATATGGGTAATCATAAAAGAGCAACATTTTGAGCAAAAAGCTGAGAAAATCATGCTTTTGTCAAAGACTACGTCTAGATCGGATTCAGGATGATGATCAAAATATAGATGGAGTAGTTTGAGTCCATCAACACCCCCAAAGCTTATACAGTCCTATAGCTCATCCTGGGTCGACATTTCATTCAGTAACGTTAGGCAGTTTTGATTTATATGTTGTTTAATGTTGATGGTTGCGTTATTTTACATATGCTATCGCTTGTTTCTGCATCTTCTTCGCCTGTGTTTTGATCAGGAGATTAAGTACTCTTTCAGAAGATGTGTAATAGTGCCCCCTACCTTATAACAGTGAAAACACGAAAAGCCATAAAATCTCTTCTTTATAGTGTTTTCTCATAAAAGATGAGATAACTCTTCAATGGCGGGGAAAGAGTTAACTATATTATAGCCCAGCTCTAATCTGCTAAATGCAACTATAAGAAATGAACATATTAAGATATTATAAACATTAGCAACGTCATATTTTTTGTAAAGGTGCTTTGAAATAATGTGTATTGTGCAAAGAACTATATACAAAATACTGTCATGAAACTCTAGATGGCACAGGCTAATAGGTCCTTTAACTCAACCTGCTCATAATCCATCGTTATCTATAGGACACAGCTGATTGGTTCCTGCTGTACCATCTCTTTTACCTTAGCAGTGCAGCGCGCTTCAGACACCCTCCTCCTTCCCCAGCTCCACCTGTATAGATCTTCTATGGGTAATTCATGTTCGCTAATCACCAAATGGATGCAAAAATAATGAACATTTTCTGCCATTGTTCTAACAAACAGATAGTCTTGCCCTAAATGCCAATGTTGCTGTATCAGGCTAGTCAAGATACTCAAAAAAGAGCAATGTTTTTCCCCACAAACAGCTTACTTGGAGTTGTCTCTGCATTTAAGCTGGAAATCTTTTAACACTGCAAAAATTACACACTTCAGCTTTAACGTTCTCTCTTTTTTTTTTTTTCTTTTGCCTTCTTGCCCTCCTTTAATCTGAGAATGGACCCCAGCAGTGGCGCGCTTCATCTAATGATGCCGAGCTATTATTATTTGACAGAGGGAAAGCATTACCCACTCAGTGAAAGTGAGGCTTCTTTTAAAAGCAGACAGGAGTTTAACGGAGCATCCGGTCCTCCCTGACAAGCTTTTTAAACATTGCATCAGGCTGTAAAGGAGGAGCACCATCATATTTCAAGACTGAAAAGACTACTCCTAACTCCGCCTGATATATATGCCCAGCAAATGAAGTCCAAAGAGCCTTCACCACTGGATGTTTATTCATGGCGGCTTTAAAAGGTACAACTGGCTTGTCTGTGAGTCTTTGCGTGTAGAAAATTTGTAAATCGAGTTGCCTTCATGTGCATCTTAAAGGTACAGTTCACCCAAAAATGAGAATTCTGTCATCATTTACTCGCCCTCATGTTGGTCCAAACCCGTATGATTTACTTTCTTCCATGGAACATAAAAGAAGATATTTTGAAGAATGTTTGAACTTTTTTGTCTATATAATGAAAGTCAATGCAACATTTTTTTGTGTGTATGTGTGTTCCCCAGAATACGTTAAGTCATACAGGTTTGGAAACTACATGACGGTAAATAAATGATGACAGAATATGTAGTTACATGTTGCATGCTATTTACTATACTATATAACTACTGGCTATAGTAATAATATAGTAATATTTGTGTAATTACACTGTAATAATGTCACCTTAAAATAAAGTGTAACTTTACCTTTTCATTATGGTGTAAATCATTAACTTATGCAAATTCTTTACATTTATGAACTTACTATGTACCATATAACGACTTGCTATAGTAATAATATAGTAATATTTGTGTAATTACACTGTAATAATGTCACTTTAAAATAAAGTAACATTTTCCTTTACAGTATGGTGAAAATCATTAACTTATGCATTTTTTTTACACTTATGAACTTACTATGTACTATATAACAACTTGCTATAGTAATAATATAGCAATATTTGTGTAATTACACTGTAATAATGTCACTTTAAAATAAAGTAACTCTTTTCCTTTTCATTTATGGTGTAAATCATTAACTTATGCAAATTATTTACATTTATGAACTTAATATATACTATATAACGACTTGCTATAGTAATAATATAGCAATATTTGTGTAATTACACTGTAATAATGTCACTTTAAAATAAAGTAACTTTTTTCCTTTTCATTTATGGTGTAAATCATTAACTTATGCAAATTCTTCACATCTATGAACTACATGTTTCATGTTTAGGCTTTACAGCCACAGCTAAGTGTGAAATGAGCCACTTCTGCAAAAATGCTAATCAGTTTGCAAGCATTTGGTGAGATTATTGACTCAAAAAGCCAATATTAAAACACAAATGTTGAGATGTTTCAAATTGTCACATTAATGTTTAATGTCATAACAAATAACAGTTAAGAGTTTACTTTCCGTTTATTTTTGTTTTGCTACATTTAACCTTGCATTTGATGCTGTGACGTATTGCATATCTAGCCTGACATTTAATGCAGGTGTGATATTTTTCCCATTGCTGTGTATGGTAGGCCATTTCAATTCTGATATTCCTGCAAGCTATACATATGTCAAATGCCAAGCGCATGTGGAAACAAATTTAAGGCCGCTTAAGGGATTTTCCAGGCTCAGAGACATTAAAACACACAAGCACTCTTAGGTGTTATTTATGTAAGCTTGTCATTCCCTGGTCTAATGAGCCCCACACAACGAGCGTAATGAAACAGCTCGCATTAACACCCGGGCAAATGAACGAATGTTACGAGTTCAGCTCTCTCTGAAGTGAATTGCGGCAGATGTTGCCCGGCCCTAAAGCTCTGAGTCACAGCCCAAGGCTAGCAGATCCAAGCAGAACCAGCACACACCGCAGTGTGGCTTAATGCTCATTCGGTCTCTACCCCTCAGCCGCTCTTTGTACGAGCGTCTCCACACCGTAGGCAACTGCTCAGCTGAATGATGATAGGTCTATGTAGAATACCACTCTGAAGAAAAACAGCCTTGCTGTAATAACATGCACTGGTTCAGATTGCAAATGGAGTGGAGAAATGTAAACTAGGAAATATGGTTAGCTGATGAAGGTTGACGAGTCAAAAGCGTGCTGAGGAAGGGTATGTGGGAGCACATACACCTGAGTAAGCACCTCATGATTTGAGCACACCTGGGAGTCCGGAGCCCAGGCGTGCTGAAAGCGCTCAGCCGGAGCAGTCACTGCACCTGGCTCTACTGAGCAGCGACTGTGAACATGAATTCGCCATGAAATGAAACAGTCATGCTGCTGTAGTAATTAGGTTGAAGCTGGACTAAAGCATCCGCTGCAGCCTGGAACTTCGTCACTCTTGAATCATCACATATGTGTTAGTCTACTGACTAATTAAATGCTAAAGCTTCTCTAAAAAAGCACTTAATGACCACTAAGTCATACATACTTGAATGCAATACATACAGACGTATCCTATTTTTCAGATAAGTTGTTAATTATACCAGGCTTCTGACAAGCAAGTACACCTGATCAAGCAGTCAGGCCTGATCAAAAGTTTTTTTTGTTTGATTTTTTTTCTCCCAATAATGATGTATACTATTTCTTATTTTGAAAAAAAAAATGCTTGTACTTAACTTGGGTGTATATAGCCGTACATTTGTCTTGTGTTTTAAATAGCTTTGAGTGTCTTTCTGAATTACTAGGGGGAAAAAAAATCAGAAAATGCTATGAAAAGAAAATACTATAATGGTAAACAATTTCTGCAATATCTGAATACAAGCGTTTTTTCATAGTAAAAGAAAGGAAAGAGAACTGATATATGGGCTAATGATATAATACTCATAATACTTATATGAGGTTTTTGCCTGGATCTATCAAATAATTATATATATATATATATATATATATATATATATATATATATATATATATATATATATTAAACATTTTTAAATTATTTTTAAAATCGGTAGATTGTCATTTTTAAATCGGTAGATTGGCATAATCATTCATCATTATTTCTTTTCGTTTTATTTTCTTGTTTTAAAAGATATTAAATAATAATAATATAAAAAAAAAAAAAGTTATAAAATATATTTGAGTAGCTTATTCACCAAATCAGTCACTGTCATGAAGGAAGCCATTTTGTTGTCATGTGACAAGAAAACCATAAAACCAAAATGTAAAAATGTAATATGCTTAAAGTATTTTATATACATATTTCTCTCTCACACACACACACACACACACACACATATATATATATATATATATATATATATATATATATATATATATATATATATATATATATATATATATATATATATATATATATATTAAACATTTTTAAATTATTTTTAAAATCGGTAGATTGTCATTTTTAAATCGGTAGATTGGCATAATCATTCATCATTATTTCTTTTCGTTTTATTTTCTTGTTTTAAAAGATATTAAATAATAATAATATAAAAAAAAAAAAAGTTATAAAATATATTTGAGTAGCTTATTCACCAAATCAGTCACTGTCATGAAGGAAGCCATTTTGTTGTCATGTGACAAGAAAACCATAAAACCAAAATGTAAAAATGTAATATGCTTAAAGTATTTTATATACATATTTCTCTCTCACACACACACACACACACACACACATATATATATATATATATATATATATATATATATATATATATATATATATATATATATATATATATATAAAGTTAAGTATTTCAATAGATGTTTACACCACTTGACAACTTGACATTAAACCAATTGTTTTGTAAAAGAAATGGTATAAAGTATATATATATATATATATATATATATATATATATATATATATTAAACTAATATAAACACATAGATGCCGTGTATATATATATATATATATATATATATATTTATTTTTTTATTTTTTTATCATCTCATCCTTATCTGTAATTGACCCAAAAACAGCACAACAGAGAAACGTGAAGGGCGCACCTGTACCAATCCAGTCCCTTCTCGTAGTTCCTGTCAAAGAAGTGAGGCTCATTCCCAACGGCTCGAACATCGGGATGAACCCGCAGAGCTTCCAGCAGAGCCCTTGTACCCCCTTTCTTCACTCCGATTATGATGGCTTGGGGCAATTTTTTCTCCCCGTAATCCGATGTGCAGTTCACCACTCTCCGAAGCTCGCTGTCCGTGGTGCTGAATTCCGGGTGCTCGTGCTCTCCAGCAACAGCGGCGGCGGCGCGCGACATGCTGCTGCTGCTGCTGCTGCTGGTCGTAGCCGCCTGAGCTCGCGCCCATCCCGCAGTCCTCTCGTCGATCCCCGCGCTATTTCTAACGCTCGAGACGGCGATAGTTTGCTCGGTCGCAGTCCTCTCGATGAACTCCTCGTCGAGGTAACCCTGGGAAGGGGTCGAGTAAAGTTTCTCCCTCAGCGTGACAAAAGTTGTCTCCTCTGTCACGAGCCTCCCCTGGTAAACGTAGTTCTCCTGGAACTGGAAGGAGTTGTAACAGCTCATCAAGCTATAGAACAGATAGGTGACAGAAAGGGAGAGGGTGAACATGAATAAGATTTTCCGGGGCACTTTAGAAGTAAAAACCGAAGTGCTGGACCAAAATGCCATCTCTGATAGCAGCGACCCTCTCAGAGAAGTGGCCAGACATGTTTCCACCCCAAGTCTCGCATGGACACTCAACAACAATAATCTGTCACCATCAACACTGCAAACATCTGAAAGTGCGAGGAGCCCGAGCACTCCACGCGCGCTTCACTTGAGGAAAATAAATCGTTAAAATTCCAGAAGAACGTCTTGAGTATCGATTTCTTATTCCGACGCTGACAGCCTTTGTCACAATTGATCGGATTGAACTTGCAGATGAGAACGGCTGCGGTCGGGCGTCCTTCCAAACGAGCAGCCCGCTTGGATGTGGTCTGAGGGTGATGCTGTTGATGGAAGTCTTGGCATCTTAGAAGAAAAGGGGCAAAAGAGATAGCAAAGTCTCTGAAGTGATGTGCAGGGCACGTCTTTCACCCGCTACCGCTTCTGGAGTGCAATTTTGACGCCACTGTCCTTCACACCGCTGATTTCAAGTGGCAATTGGCGCAAACGCTGGATCTTAATCCAAACGAGGTGCTGATGTTGTATCACGCAGTCATCCTCCCACTGCTAATCCACTAACTTTGAGCGCTGGTGAGTGAGCAGCCTCGCCATAAATATTCATTGACTGCTCTCAGTGGCTGAGAGTGCAGCGCGCAGTCGTAACGCCTCGTGTTGATTGGTAGACGTGATGTGCGCATCAGCCGTGGGATCAGCCAAAAAAAAAAAAAAAAAAAAAAAATTAATACTACAGTAAGATACTGGTGGTAGGCCTACATATACCGCTTTTTTTAGGCAGAAACAATAAATAAATTTATAGGTCTATATAAAAAACACAATTGACATTATTTTGAGCATCAAATGCTTTAGAAATATATATATATATATATATATATATATATATATATATATATATATATATATATACACACCAAAAATGTATTCAGACACCTTGAACATTTCATTCATTAATACAGTTTATTCACTTTAGTTTAAAAAATGGTAATAAAATCTGTCAAGATCTCAGAGTTAATCTGTCAGAAAAAAAAATTATCTTAATTATGTCAGATAACACTTAAGCAAAACATGGTCAGGTCAAAGTGTCTGAATAATTTTTGGTTCCAACTTTTTATCAGTTTTACTGGTAGTCCACTGTATGAACAATTTTTGCGTATAATATGTCACAGTTTACTTTATTTTGCTATCCTCACTTACATAAATGAACTACAGTGTCCTGCACCCACTAGTAAAAATATATCAAAAATATCACAAATGTCTGAATAATTTTTGGTTTGACTGTACATATATGACAAACATATTTAATAATAAAACATTTGATACTAATATTGATGTTTTATTTATCAGTAGCATAAAACATTCATTCAGTAAAATAAAGGTTAAATTTGCATAAATATGTATGATATAAATAACTTTTATAAATGTATTTATTATAAATGGATATACATTTAATATAATTTTTTTTTCACACACACACACACACACACACACACACACACATAAACACACACACACACACATATATATATATATATATATATATATATATATATATATATATATATATATATATATATATATATATATATATATTATTTATTTATTTTATTATTATTATTATTATTATTATTATTATCAAATTGGTGCCACTCTTTCCAAATACACTGAATTTAATTTCTGATTAAGAAATTTGAGTTGAAATTATCAAAGTCTTACACCCTGCAAAAACTGCAGTACCAATAACAGTGAAAGCAGTAATGATAAGATGAATATTCATATTAGCTCAATTTATACATATATAGTCAAACCAAAAATTATTAAGACATTTTTGATATATTTTTACTAGTGGGTGCAGGACACTGTAGATCATTTATGTAAGTGAGAATAGCAAAATAAAGTAAACTGTGACATATTATACGCAAAAATTGTTCATACAGTGGACTACCAGTAAAACTGATAAAAAGTTGGAACCAAAAATTATTCAGACACTTTGACCTGACCATGTTTTGCTTAAGTGTTATCTGACATAATTAAGATTAATTTTTTCTGACAGTTTAACTTTGAGATCTTGTCATATTTTATTACCATTTTTAAACTATAGTGAATAAACTGTATTAATGAAAGAAATGTTCAAAGTGTCTGAATAAATTTTGGTTTGACTGTATATATATATATATATATATATATTCATTTTATTATATCTGATATCACAATTATATTGTTATGACTCCTTTTTCTTATCACAGAAGCTCTAACTTTGGTGTATGCAGAGCAGCTCATGTCTGCTCTCTACTGGCCTGAGAGATGCAGAGCTAATCCTTGCAAGAACATCACAGAGTAAAGAGTGGCGATTCTTCATGAGATGGACAGACAGGCAAGTTAATGCACGTTACAGCACATTAATGCAGAGATTGCAGGTGACTGCATAGATGAGGAATGATTGAATGGGTGGATACATGCATCTCTGGAATTCAACCATATGCTCATATGCATGCTGAATAATTCAGCAATGGAAATTTCTTTATCTTTTTGTTTTCACAGAGTTCCCTAAATAGAAGCATTAAAACGGTATTTCCAGTGCTCAAATGATACATTTATTACCACAGGTTATAGACCTTGTTCTCTCCAAGGATTAGACATATGTCTTTTAGGGAAATAAACAAATGACTTGTGAGCTGAACGATGCGTCCCCTTCCTTTAGAACACTACATTCATCATATCCCCCGGATTCTACAGCTTCCATCTCTGAGCATCCGTTAAAAGCAAGCATTTCATTTTCCTGATGAATTTGAGTTCCTGCAGTAAGCTTCTTGTAGTTGGTTTTTAGAAGCTGTTTAAAATAAAGAAAGATATTTGAGCTCTGTACGGTAAACCTGCACTTTTGCACATTTCAGTAGATTTAAACTGCCTATGTGCACTCACTGTAGTTATAAACACTGGAACACCTTTCTGTACGTTCAGTGAAACAATAAACGTAGATTAGAAAAAAATACTGTATGCCTAAATAAATAAATAGCATTTTATGTATTCATACTATAACTGGCAAAGATACTCCTCAAAGATACCAAACTTCACATTTATTACAGCACCACTGTAAGAACATTGTGTTGTATTTTGCTACAGCTATGGCTGATAGTTCTTCCCACATATAGGGAACCCACCTATCTAGATTGTGGCAGTGTTGTTGTTCTCACTCTCCGATGCTGAAATGACCTCTCAAACTTTGGTACAAATGCTCACTGGATATACAACATGCACCATAAACTGTAGACATGGGTCTTTGATCAAAAATTTGGATGCTTATTTTTTTTGAAGTTTCTTTTAAAGATAGAACCTGCCTAGAAGCTACACGAAAATGTAATGCAGAGTTCACAGTACAGGAAAAACTCATTTTTAAATATCCATGGATATTTAAAAGATAGGCCGGCAGTTGGATTCTAAGCTTCTGGCCAGCAATCCAACGGGAAATCCTGTGAAATTTGCCAAAAATGCTTGAAACAGACTTAGAATTGTCTGGGCTCTAAGTGGCAAGTGAAGGAAATGGTAGTTTTGGTCTGCAAGCCTGCATAAACATAAACTTCCAGGTAGTATACATTCATTTAAAAAAATAAATAAATAACACAGAACACCAACAGATGAATATGATGTCCATGACATGATATTTGATTTTATTATTATTATTATTGTCAAGTGTTAATACTAATGTGTTCAGTTTCCTCCTTACTACAGCTAGATAGGTTGTTCCATTATGTACACTAATTTTCAGCATCATTACTCCAGTCTTCAGTGTCACATGATCCTTCAGAAATCATTCTAATATGATGATATGATGCTCAAGATACATTTCTTATTGAACACAGGCTCATTGGAAAAACGTACGTACCAATGCGTACATATCACTGCAGTTTCTAACAGAAATGAACGCTAGAGGCAGTAAAACAGCAAGAACTTTTAATTGTTTTCACACACAATTATGATTACAGGACCAGATTATGGATTATTATAAAACAGTTAGTTCCTATCCTTGATTCTGATTGGTCAATAGCTGTGTTTTAAAACACGGCTATGACCACTTCACCCAACAGTTCTGTGTATCACTACACAACACCCTTAGCATCCACTCTTAGCAACGTAAACTGATTGTTCTCAGTTGATATTGTTCATTGAAGCTTACTGTATTATGTAGAAGATTATATTGTGAGAAAGAGATCAATTGAGCGAGTTTATTTCCTGCATTCAGATTTAGCGTTATCCTTCAGGTCAGTCATATGTTCATAATAAAAAATCTGTTTAAATGGCCGCTGCAATATCTTGTCCTTTTAACAGTTAAGGGGTTTTCCCGTGACTGACAGCAGCGCTAGTCAAAGCATTTGTCAGTTGCATCTCGTTCCGTGTTCACATCAATTCAGTCTTTTCAATGTAAAAGTCTTCACTACTGACTGACACTCTCATAAAGACAGTCTTTGCCGCCATCTAATGGTGTAATAATGTAACTTCTGTTGCTGTTCGCGATCAGGGACCATTTTTTTTCCGGTGGAAGGAAGGCTTTTAGTAAGAGTTTACTTCATGAAAGTTGCATTGTTACATATTTTTGGCTTTAATATTTGTATTGTGTGAAACAAATATATTTCTGAGTTTGCATCATTTACCCAGCTTCAGATGTTCAGTTTTACTAATGTAATAAGCTTGCTCGGTAGCTCAGCTAGTACAGGATTATACTTTGCAATGTAAAGAACTCTGGTACGAAGACAAGTCATGGTAAAAGAGCTCAAAGACAAGAGATCTGGACATTTCACTTTGAAACTGTCGCGAAACATGTGTATTTTGCATTTTGCAATAACGTTTCTAATGAGCCTGGCCTGTTCTTATTATTATCAATGCTGAAAACGGTTGTGCTGCTTAATATTCTTAGTAATAATTCTTCCTTGCACTTATTGCCATTAATTTAAAAAAAAAAAAAAAAAAAAAAAAAAAAAAAAAATATATATATATATATATATATATATATATATATATATATATATATATATATATATAGTGCCATAATCCATTTCAGGCAAACCCAGTACATAAAAACAATAGAAACCTTGATGATATTTTCCTGTCTAAGTAGGCAATTAGTCAGAATAAGCAGAATAAACTTTACGTTGTTTAATCAATTAAAGGTTTGGCTTCACAAGACTAAGAGGAAGTTTGCATGCACTGTTTGTTTTTTAACCAAAAACTGGAAACTTTTCATGCGCTTTTTTTTTGGCTGTTCATTTACACGACAATGGCGTTTTGGGGGCCTGAAAAAGCAAACTTTTTAAAACAAGCGTTAAAGTGCAAGTTTTTAAAAATGATACCATTATCATCTCCGTGTAAACTACAAAAACTTGAATTTGTGAGAACTTTGACATCATGCTCATGAATGCTCATGAAGGCGTGGCATGAATAATACAGCATTTTTAGTCTTTTTCACGGATACATGTGAAAGGGGATCATTTTGATAATGTTGTCGTCAAAGAATGCAAAGAAAAAACTTTTTACATCACTGTCGTTTAAACATACTTCAAGTTCTTCTATCGCTCTGTAAGTTTCACAGGTTTCTCTATAAGGAAACTTCTGTTTGGAACTGTCTGTGAAACTGAAGGATTATAGCAGTAAATCAATTCTGATTACACTCTTGGAACTGTTCAATAACTATAATGCAATATTTGCTCAGGTAATTGATATTTTATCTTTTTAATGCCTTTCACACAGAACACAGGTAAAGATTCATTCATATTAAAAGATGATTTCTTTCAGTTCTTTGATTTCAAGGGGGCATAAACTCAAGTCATATTGTTCACATATTGATTTAAAGCTTAGGGTGCTCACTGAGGCGTTTATGATTTTTACACAAAAAGATATCAAGCATAACAAAACATTTTACCTACATTACAACCCAGCCTTGATGTTTTTTTTTTTCCCCTCCTAGATGATAAATTGAGCAGACAATATGGCTAAATATAAATATGCAGACAGATTGCTCAATGCGCTAACAAAAGGTAATTAGTGAACAAACATCAAATGTTAACATATGGTTAATCTATTTAAATATTGTTATACCATGCAGAAGTGTCTCAACTGCAGTATTTGTCTCTATCCGTTGCCTTCAGTCTTTGGTCGAGACATTCTTACTGCTTGATCATACTTGAACATGTCCTTCCCCTCCAATAAAAACCAAACAAAACAGAAAAATGACATGCTCACCAAGCTGTGAGCCCAAGGCAAAAGCAAAGATGCTTCCACTGTCTGAGTGAGAGAGAAAACGGCAACCTCTGACAACCTCAGAGGCGAAAAAAAGAAAAAAAACATCCAAAAGCATGGAAATATGTGGAGAGGGCTGAGCAAGCCAGAAGATCTATAAGTCCTGCGGCGTAAATTGATGATCAGCCGATAGCGCCAATGAATTCCACTGCACCTATGGAGACAGAACAAAATAATTTCACCCTCCACTTTTATTTTGGTCCTGGGATGACAGTAGAGATAATTTAAGATGATAATGCAGTGGAGTACAGTTTAAGAGAAAACAAACAAACAAAAAAATCATTCAAATGCAGCCCTCATATTTAGAAATGTCAGTAATATAATGCAGCTTCCACACTCCTTTTATGAATATGCCAAATTGCTGGATACAAAACGCTCTTTGGTTGCCTTTGCATTTGTATACACCCAAGTTGTACAACTGCATCAGGGTGATAAAAATGTGCTGGGTTACAACCAATACCTCACACAGGAAACTGTTATTTCTGTGACATCAGAGGGATGATAACAATTTTGTAAGGCAATCGCGCAACAAGCAGGAGCGCTTTGCTGACACTATAAAGACAGAATCAGAAATGGCCGGGCAGTCTGTCAATGACCAAGTGAAATGATAGATACCAGGCCTTTATCGAATCAATAGTGCTGTTTTCTCCCATGTTGAACAGCCTGCCATGCAGGGGACTAATTAGATGATAAAAAGTGATGGATGTGTATTAAATTCACCAGCCCCCTAAAAAATACTCCTTTGGGATTTGTACCATTTACTGCTGACCTTTTAGATCCTAACTTCATTGTATGTGAATGCAATTAAATCAATCCGTCCGATAGTTGCAATGCAACGGTGCTGTTTGTGGGGCTTAACTACACACAGAAATTCGGTTGACTGTGAAGGGAAAGCTGGAAGATTGAATTTGTATTGTCAACAGCGTCTGTGTAATCAACAAGAAAGCAAACAAATAAAACATTTCCAAGAAGCATAGTTGTGTTCTATGAAACATAAAATAGATAATGAGCGATTTCCTCAGTCGGGCATGATAAAAATCGGAAGAGTAAAAGTCTATTGATCCTAATGTCATTACTCTGAAAGATAATGAGAGATGACAAATTTGAGCTGAAATAAAAAGTCACAGAGGACAGGTTGCTGGGAAGGAGAATCAAAACGACTTCTGAAGAGGTCATGAGCTCTGGAGAGAAAGAGCACGGCAAACCGCAGAGAACGGGCAGGATAACCATCAGGGGCCATGGGGAGTCTCGCATCTCGCTACTAGAAACTAGAGGTCAAAGAATTTCCCTGCGGACATCTGCTAGGCCATGCTTTGCCCTGGAGACATCAGCCTTCTCATGAAGGCTTTTCTTCTCATTAAGGTTCTCCTACAGATCCTTCAGACTCCTGCAGCAGAACAGAATGGCAATGAAACACTCAGGTGCTGTTGTTATTAAGCCTATTGTTCAAGTGCAAGGTAAAGACCTCACAGAGTGACTGTTTTAAAAGTACATTTCTCACTGCAATGCAGCATTGTCTTCCATATCTCGCAAAAAAAAAATTATTACACAGATTTTTCAATTTTTTTGGCTGACTACATTTGCTCTACTCAAATCTACTCAAAGATGGTAAAGACTGTCAAAAACGTTTTAAAATTACATTTATAGCTATAACTATAATATTTGAGGTTAAGGGTACATATACACAACAGCGACATACTAAAAACAGACGTTTTTCTTTTGCGTTTTTCGTGTAAAAACACTGTCAAAACATCCCTGTTCACAAGGATCCATGAAAGCGACTAAAAATGCTGTATTATTTATGCCAGGCCTGTAGGTGGCAATGTCATTTTGTAAAGAAACACTATAGACAACACTATGCGCCTATAGACTGAACACGTAACTAGGGTTGTTACGATTCTGATACTAGTATCGGAAATACCACCGATACCAGAAAAAATTCTAGTATCGGTATCGGCGAGTAATTAAACTCATGTACCGATCCGATACCATTTTCTTAAACAATATCTAGTTGTGCCCGCTATCTTTGCTTAACGCAGCAAATCGGAAATCAATTCTTCTTCGTGGCTCAGAATGCAAACACAGGAAGTTGTGCTGTGTTGCCATAAGCAACCACTGTTTTAGAGCAGCAAAGAAGTGAAAAACAGGGTTATTTATTAGAAATTAAACTAAATAAGATGCTAAACTAATTAATTTAAAGTGAATCTGAAGCCTACGTTTCTCATTCGGCAGTTTCCATTTTTTTGGAGAGGAATGCTAAACTATTAGGCTGTTTATTATGTAAGCTTTGTACTTCACTCGCATTATCGACAACATCCTTCACATAACAGCACAGTCAGGCGGTGGTCACGGGACGACAGATTGTTTTACAGAATTGAATTGAGCAGTGTAAAGTTTTATATGTTTGGTTGATTGTATTTTATTTTAATATTTAACAGCTGCGATATCAAGTAAGCAATGCAAGAATTTGTGTGCGCGCACATGAGGTGCCGGCGCGACCATTGGAACGTTTTTTTCCTAAACTGTACTCCGTAATTTATGGTTTATGGTCGGAATTTAAAAGCCAGACATAATTCATACATTTACAAAAGACATTTAAATAATGAAAACAAGCAGAATGTCTGTTTCCTTTCCTAGATCGTTGGAGTGCGCCACAATGAACCACTTTCGTTTTGTTAATCTGTAGACCTAATTATATGGTGAAATATTTCACATAGCCTATAGGTCTAAATATTCCCTTTTATTGTATATGTGTTATGTTAGCCTATATGATGTGGCGTTGTGTGAACTCATGTTCTACATATCCTGTAATTTTCGTTGGTTTCAAAACGCACAACAAGCTGCATATTAGCGTACTTGACATTCATTTTCACTTAAATGTAGGCCTAATGCTTGACTGTTGGTGACATATATCATCGGAAAAACTAATGCCAGGGCATTGCCATTGTGACTAACCTATGATGACTTGACAGCTGAGCCTGAGCGCGTCAGCACGTGAGCTCACTGTAGAGCCTGAGCGCGGGCATTTCACTCGTTGGATGCGTCAGCGTCACATTTGCATAGGCTGTATTATTTGAATTTGTGATTGGTTGACTGCCAAATCAAAATATTAAATAGAACAAAAAAATAACGTTATTAACCAGTTAATGGCCATTTCAAATGAGCGTTTCTGTTCAAAACGATTAAATTTGATTCAGTTTCCGTTTCCATTCCGGTCAAAACTTCATTTGTTTCCGTTTTCGTTCCTTGAACCGGTTCAGAGCCCTGCACCCAGGTATCGGATCAGTACTCGGTATCGGCCGATACCCTGAGCTCAGGTATCGGAATCGGTATAGGGAATGGAAAAGGGGTATCGGAACATCTCTACACATAACATGACGTCACAGTTTTTACAAATTTGTGTTTTTTGAAGTTTTTTAAAACGTACACTTTGAAACCCGTTTTCAAAAGTTTGCATTTTCAGGCCCCAAAAACACTGCTATCGTGTGAATGAACGGCCCAAAAGCATAAAAAGTTTTACAGTTTTTAGTTGAAAACAATGTAATGTAAATGGCTCTTAAAGGGATAGTTCACCCAAAAATGAAAATTCTGTCATCATTTACTCCCCCTCAAGTTGTTTCAAACCTGTATGAATTTCTTTCTTCTGCAGAACACTAAATAAGATATTTTGAAGAATGTTGACTTCCATAGTATGGGGGTCCATCAGTTGTTTGGTTTCCGACATTCTTCAAAATATCTTATTTTGTGTTCAGCAGAAGAAAGAAATTCTGAGTAAATATTGGCAGAATTTTTCTTTTTGGATGGACTATCCCTTTAAGGTTATAAAAATGCCTCAAAATTAGGAATGTACGATATTGGTACGACAAACCACATCAGTTATTGGCCAATATCTGATTTTGTGATTTATGATTTTACTATTGGATATTTGTTGGTTGATACTGGAAATTTATTTATGCTCATATACTCTATTTTCTACATTTAATCAACTTTGCCATCATTCAACACTCACTTAAAGCTAATTTCACTTTTTAAACACTCATATGTGACCCTGAACCACAAAACCAGTCATAAGGGTAAATTTTTTTTAAATTGAGATTTATAAACCATCTGAAAGCTGAATAAATAATCTTTCCATTGATGTATGGTTTGTTAGGATAGGACAATATTTAGCCAAGATACAACTATTTGAAAATCTGAAATACTTAATATACTTTACTTAATATCCTAATGATTTTTGGCATAAAAGAAAAATCGATAATTCTGACCCATACAATGTATTGTTGGCTATTGCTACAAATATACCCATGTGACTTATGACTGGTTTTGTGGTCTAGGGTCACATATATCAAATATCTATTTTTCAAACTACATTATAAAGTTGTGGTCTAAATTCACTTTTAAAAGTATTAACTAATAATAGATGCTATTTACACAGTGAAAATAGCAAAAGATCTACTATCTTTTGCTATTTTCACTGTGTAAATAGTATCTATTACTATTTGTAGATGCTATCTATACTTAGTGCATATAGTGGCAGATACTAGTTGCACCTCAGTGAATTGTAGTATATTATAAAACAGTGTGCAATAATAACAACATATTCAGATTATATGATTATATTTATTAAAATACACCTAACCCTAACTGTTAAACACTTTATTCTCACTACTAAATGTCAACAAGCTGATATGTAATGGGAAAAAGGGAAAAGAATGAGTTTGTTAAAAGGTAGATTCGAACTCTGGTCTGTTGTGTCAAAAGTTAGCACCACACGCCTTACTCTCCATGCCACCAATCCTGTTCTCAGTGGGATTTCTTTTGTCATTTTGTCTGACTCAATCAGAAAAAGAAGGGCGGAGTTAGTGTAAATAGCTTCAGCCAACAAGATGGGCTACTTGCACTTGGTTGTATTTATTTATACAAAATAGTATAGTATTTTAATATCTGCCGTAACATGTTTTTTCCCCCATTTTTAAATTTCAGAACAAAAATCTTCACAAAAAGGACAAACGTCTTCAAGAATGACGGACTTAAAACTTGGAGGGTGAAGACATTTAAAAAATGAGTGACTAAAGATACAGGTTTGAGAAATTACAGAAAATTCTTTGTTCGACTAATTTTGAGAACAAGAATCTACTCAAGGAGAAAAGATGTCTTCTCCTCTGCCTCTCAGGAGAACATTGGTATATTATTTATTTTTCCAGAACTTCAGCTGATGCAACACTTTCCCTGCTGAGCATTCAATCTTCAAACATAACTCAGAGCAACAGAGAGAAGGAATTGAATGCCAGCCGAATGGCAAAAACACCCCAGAAAGCAATCCGGCAGTGAAAGATATCTCAAATAGTTTAAAAAGTATCAGAACAGCTTGTAATAGATCTAAGGCCACTAATGACCCCTTCTCGGGATGTCCCTCAGATTGATGACTATCGTAGGCTTTTGCCCAGGTGGCACATGGGAGGAACGGGTCCAATACATCATCTTCACCTCTGGCTGGTAGCCCCAGGACACATGACGTCATCTCTCCCAGAGGGTCCACCGGATTTCCACCCGAGCAATGTCTAGAAGCACCTGTAGAGCGGCGACGCATGCCTTAGTCTGCAAAGACTTTGCGAGCACCTCCCAAGAGGAGCACCCTCAGCATAATTAGGGTGGAATCTGCTAGGACTTCTATTCTAGGGTCATTCATCAAACGGATCACCCACAAGATTAATGTGGCCCCACAGTAGCACTGCAATGGATTGCTGCCACTTGCTGAGATCATTAGCGTTGGCTCACCCGCCACAGCGAAAGGAGGCTTTGCTCAGTGAAAAGTGAGATCTGCAGCTTTGCATACTAAATGAATAGTTCATCATCGCCTAATTAAGAGATTATTGGAGACACTTGTGTCCAGTCCCCTGGACAGTAAACCATAACTGAAGGGCAAAAGAGATAGATTAGCTCCACCTGCTTCATGGCAAAATATAACAGTGAAAATCCAGACAAAAGCAAGTAGTGAAGTAGGCAGCTTCCAACACAGTGCTTAAATGGATAGTTCAGCTGAATATGAAAACTCTGTCATCATAAACTCTAGGGGTGTAACAGTACACAGAAGTCACGGTTCGGTACGTACCTCGGTTTTGTGGTCACGGTTCGATATGAGTTTGGTACAACAGGAAAAAGCAACAAATCCCCAATGCTAAGTTTCTTTTCATTTATTTTAAACAGACAGTAGTGCAAATGGTGGAACAGTTTGTTCCACCTAGTGGCATTTAGTCCCCTAGTTGGTACAGTACAGCCTCCTTTAGTGTATTAAGCACCAAACAGTAAACAGAATGCACTCTTGAAGGTCTGTTTTTTTTTCTTTTCTTTTTTTTTTTTTTGTAGGGTTGATAAAAAACAAAAGGCATTTGGTAGGGGTGGAACGGTTCAGATTACTCACGGTTCGGTTTTTATCACGATTTTAGGGTCAAGGTTTCGATACATTTCGGTATGTGCTATGTTCAGTAAAAACTATGACAACTGTTAAATAAAGATAAAGAAAATAAAAATAAATAAACTACAAGAAACAGCACAAATAAATACATGAGAGCTAAGATACAAATAAAACAATGCTTTATAGGTTTTTCGGCTATCTAACAGTAGCTTTCAGGTACAGAAATTAAATAAAGTATTCAAATATAAAATAACACTGCACATAAACTTCTTTTTTGAATAGTTAAATAAAGATGAAAAATTATTGAAGTTACAAAAGCTATTCAGTCAAGAGTGATTTCTTTGTCTTTTGTCGTTTGAACATTAAAAGCACAGAGAGAGCAGGAATATTAGACTGCTGTCCCTTTAAGACATAATTCAAAGATCCAGTACACTGATACTGATACACATGTGTTGTCTGTCTCGTTTTTCTCTTAAGACATAACCTACTATGCTTGTTAGGATACTCGCTAAGATGGGCATGTTGACATAATTTTTGTGTGAATTTGTCCGTTTAGGTGTAAGACTTGAAAGAGAATTTGCACGAGAGTATTTGTGCGCTGTGACCCGGCTCCTCACAGCACACACCAGTTCTCTTTCACGTCTTATGGATGAATGCTTAAATGGCCAAGGTTTAAATGAGTTTAGTTTAAATACAGGTAGCAATGTGAGATGTTCAGGTCTCAGTGCTGTGCGAGCGCATGACGAACCGTGGGTTGAGAACCCAACGGTTTGATTTTTTACCGAGAAGAGAGAACCGTTCCACCATTGGTCACAATCAAGTACAAAACTGAAAAGTGTTCTAAAAGTAAAAAATAAATAGAATAATGAAAAATAAAACTTGTGCAGAGATTAGTTTTCTTTATGCATGAGAGTCAACATTGTGCTTTTTCAAGAAATCACAGAAAGATGAGCAAGAAGGAGAAAAAGTGCCATCTACAGATCTGGGTAGTGTTTCCCAAAAGCATCGTAAGCCTAAGATGATCGTAGCTCCATTGGTTTCAATGGAGCTACGATCAACTTAAGCTTACGATGCTTTTGGGAAACGCAGCCCTGGCCAACTTCACCTTTCCATGAGGAGACAACGAGTGAAGCGTCACCTGAGGCTTCCCATTTCCAGGACACACATACTTTATCACTGAACTGAAGTAGTGAGGTTTCCACAACACAAATCGCCACTGCCAAATGATTTTGTCTCTTTATGACAGCGGAAACAACTTAAATACTCATTTATGGTTATACAGATAAGAGTAAGACATCATTTGAAACTGTAATGATAAAACTGTGTACACTCAATATAAAAGCAAAACATTGTGCGATTGTAAAACAAAGAAAATAAATAGGATGCCGCTTTCTGCAGTCCCAGTTTCATTTCCGTGAAGTTAGAGGAGTGTGTCACAAACATTAATCGAAATTCAGCGTATAAGCTATTAGCTGGCTTTTGCGTGCCATCTGAACTCTTGTTTTGTGTTGGTACATAGATCATCTCTTCTTCTGCTTTTTTCTCTTTTTCCTGTTTTGGCGGTTAGCAAACAGTGTTGCATTACCGCGCACCCCCCTTCTGGATTGGATTGTGGTTTACCTGTGACTGACTGTATTCGTCGTCAAAAAAATTACTTGTTGGTCTAACTTAATTCAATTATGACACCTATTTCCACACATTTGAACTGATTTATTTGAACTTAAGCTAGGTTAATTGTACTGATGAGTAAAATTCATCCTAATTGAATGAGATCACACCAGTTTCATTTGACGTATTCTGTGAATGTTTCCTGAACATAATTCATTCTTGTTGATCCAACCAGTGCTATTGTAATTCAGACTGGTGCCCTTGTGCAGAGTTGCTCAAGTTTTCTGTGAAACACTTGTAGCATGCAAGTTATGATCAGATAAAGAACTTCTCATCACTGGCTTTAGCACAGTTAAAGCTTGTTGAGAACAACATAGATTTATTTCATGTAGCCACCCATAGCCTAACCACAAGGTCTACACTTCAGCATAATGGTAACCTCATAAAAATCAACATAACATAAACTCTTTTAAATGTCAAATATAACTGAACATCAAACTTTAAAAGGTATTTCCCTTTACTAAAAAACACATTTAACAGCACTTAATTTCAACATTTACTGTCCCGATCCTATCCCTACGCAAAGCATGCTGGGAACTAGAAATCCACTGCCCAGTTTCAATCAATGCAACATAAATGATTTGTGTAGTCCCAACACAAATGGTTTAGGTTAACCTAACATTTTGCAAATTTTATTTCATGTAACATAATACAATTGAGTGCAAATGCCAATTAAGTAAAAAAACTAAAGATTTGTGTTGGTTCAGCTTATTTTATTTAAATAAACTGAGCAAGCAGCTAGAATAAATTTTTTGAGTGTGACTGTATGCACCGAACAGTGACGTTTGGGATAAATACATGTACCGTTACACCCCTAATAAACTCACTTTCATGTCTTTTCAGTTTTGCAGAACAAAAGATATTTTATTAATTAAAGAGGTTGAGTGTGTGTTTTATAGATATAGGCGTTACAGAAGAAGGTTGTGTGCTTTGGAGGTGTGCATCATGTATGACTTATTTGTCTTTTAAATGATTTTCTTTTTTACATAATTTTAATTATTAAAACTTTATTTAAATAAACTTCACATGAGTCTATAGAAGTGGCTAAATATGGCTAAAATGGCCAGTCTAAGATTATTATTATTATTATTTTGTCTCTCATTAATTAATTTCATTATATTACCTTTCTTTTTTTCCTTGGATGCCATTTGGGTATTGAAAGGTGCAGCATGTGGAAGGTTAGTTTGAATACACTATTAGCAGTCACAGACATTCATCTTTGGACGGGATTAGATTTCTCAGCGGACCATTGACTCTGCTGAAAAACTAAGTAATTTTCTCTGGAATTTTCAGAGCTTGTGTGACTTGACAGATTTGAATGGGATTCAAATCCCAAAGTACATCTGTGAATCTGGGAAAACTATTCCCTCCCAAGCTACAGTAAGTCAACTTGGACCCCATTGACTTTAATTATACGGACACATTCTGTGAAATCCTACAGGTTTGGAATCAGAATTTTCATTTTTGGCTGAACTATCCCTTTAAATCTCTGAAGAACACCAATTAATATTTTAAAGCACAGGTTCAGCTTGGCCAATCAGAAAGCTCACAGTCAGAGCCAGCGCTTACACTTCCAAACTTGGTAAGCTTTGCATCATCTTTGTGAGTCCCAGCGTTGTTGTAAAGGCTGTCCAAGAGGGCCGAGGCACTGAAGCACTTGAGGTAAGAGGGCTTATTAACATTCATGACCGTGAACAGAACACAGTTTCCCTGATAAAATCTCAGAGGTGTTAAGTAGTAAAGATTTGCTACATTCATTAACAAAGAAAGAGAGGGAGCATTTTTAAAACCCCCAGCTCTCTTCCAAATGATAAGAGATCACCGAAGCCATTAGGAAAATCAAGAAAGACAGCCCACTTGTTGTGTAGGAATCCGGACACGGCTGAACACTATGAGAGATGGAGCAGGGAGAACAGCTCCACTGGCTGAAAGCCTCCCAATGTATAAGGCTTGTTTTTCATCGACTGTGTCAGGAATCAAGAGGGCTAATCCCTAGGAGACTTCAGATGAAAGTTTCAAAAGAAATAATGAAAGGCACATTGCCTCGGGGTGCATATCGGGGTGAACATATAGTGAGCTGGGGAGAGCTGGAGCAGCGGCGCACGACAAGCATGCAGTGGAGAAGAACGCAACCATATTTCTTGCCTGCCTCCACCCCCTCCATTCCAGCTAAAAATAAATACAGATTTAAAAAAAAAAACAAAAAAAACAATCTTACGCCAAGACATACCGACCAAAATGAAAACAGCTGTTTCTAACATTTCTTTTAATGTTCAAAATATCAAAATAATCATTCGTAAATGAGATAAATGAACTTTTGTGCTAAATACTTGATGAATTAGATACAATTAGTTACAAGGCTGTTAAAAGCCCTCATGGGATGGATGTGCAATAGACCTGGGTGTTTGAGCTATGCAAAAAATTAATATAAAGTCAGAATTGATAGCATTTTTAACTGGATGCATATAAATACAAGGCTGTGAGGGACAGAAGTACAGACTGTTTAATGGGTTGTACTGTTGTTAGTCGAGCTATAGCCACACCTTCAGACTGACTGTAAAAGTTTCACAGTTTTCACTGGCCGAGGACCACCCAAGAAGACGTCTGATCGACATATAAAGCAACCAATCACAGTTTGTTTTGTTTCACGTCATGTTTAGGGGCGTTAAAATGTAACATCAATGTCACTCTGATAACAGACCGCTGTGCATTTAATTAATCATTCATTCAAGAACATTGAGTGCTGCCAACTTTACATACTTCCAGCGTTTAGTTGATCCTGATAAGCGTTCATTGACAGTTATAAACACGATGGCTTTCTTTTTCCATGAGGGGGTTTGGCATCACGACGGCTTTGTTTCCAGACGGACAGAATTCAACCAATCAGATGACGACTTGTCTGAGGCTGAGACTATACTTTTGCGTCTTGGTGTTGATATTTCAACCAACATAATGTTGAAAATACATCCTTCCAAAACATTTTTAAAAGACAAAAAAACTTCAGATAACGTAAAAATTTGTCATTACAGTACAACCTACTAAACAGACTGAACCTCACCTACGTATTCCTTTTGAGTATGATCCATGGACATTTTACTTTTCATGCAGCATTCATATTTACATTTATTCATTTAAGCAGACACTTTTATATGCTTTTTAAGTGACTTACGAATGAAGATAATATTAGTAGAAGCAATTAATCCAAGGGTGCTACAGCAGATGTGTAGATTTTTTTTTTTTTTTTTTTTTTTTTTTTTTTTTTTAAGTGCAAAAGCTTCAAAGACACTAGTTAGTTAGTAAAGTGCTTCTGGAAGAGGAGCTGCTTTTTGAAGATGGATCAATGGATGTCCAGGTGAAGGTTGGTTGGTAATTTGTTCCAGACAGTGAGTGTGAAGGATTTTGAAAGTGACCTTACTGTGATGACACTGACCGCAGGGAGTAGGATCCATGTTTTGTAAAAAATCCATATTCTTTGTAATGCCAACATTATTACCAATGGCGTAAAAGGCATTCACATTAAGAAGGTTGGCTGCATCTTAATAACACAAATATCTGATTATTTAGCAGACCTCTAACATAGACCTCATATATAAATTCAGCGACCTACATTATGGGCTCCAGCTCTTTATTGAGTCTTTTCCACAGGCATTACCCACAAGTCCCTTAGCAGTATTTCATGAAAGCATTTCAATATCTACCAGTGGTCCACCGCCTTTCTGACTTTTATCTTCTTTGAAGTCCTACATTTCATCAGGAAGAGACTGCTATGGCATATCAGTGCAGTTTCTCTCCTCAGACTGCAAAAGGACCCTTATCTGCACCATTGTGAGGTCAGTGGACACACGAATGTCCAGTCTTCCAGCAAAAAAGGCAGGTCCTTTGGGCAGAAATATGTCTAAACTTTGAAGGCATGTGATTCGTTCGGTACTGAAGGCCATTATGGACTATTCCGCCATGAGTGCTTGTAAGTACGATGTACTTCTCAGTTTTTCTCATTATTTACAAAACATAAAAAATAAAATAAAAAGCAGCTAAAAGTTTTACAAACAACCCTGCAAACTGACAGATGATAAACATCATCACAGCCTACTGTTGAACTGCACAATCTGTTTTTCTTATAATTTATGATCCTGAGAGATACTTTATTAATGCATCACATTAATAAATATTTCATAAAAGTGTTAGGTTAATATCAAAAGCAAAACAGTGCTGTGATTAGGTAAGGATAAGAGTAAAGGCCAGTTCACACCAAGGACGATAAATGTAACAAAGATATAGTTCTAAAAATCATTCTAAATATAAAAGAATAGCAAAATCCACACCACAGCTATTACAATAATGACAAAGAGAAACAATATCATTGGATTCATTTTCAGAACATTTTTTTTTTCCAACTGATGATCGATAACAACATTGACAGCAAATTAGAATCCACAAGACTTTAAAGACTGAGCATTTAATGTGACAGACGAAAAAAAAATGGAGCACACGATTAGAATAAACAAACTGTCATCTACTGGTGTGGACACTAATATAGTAATATTGTTATCATTATAGTGTGAACAGGCCTTAATTCTAAAAATATGAATCAACATCTAAGCAATAAATTACAGGTACTGCATAGAGACATCATATTGAAAATCAATGATCTCATAATAAAAATAAAATGCAAAATTTGCATTTTTGTTTTGCTTTTCTTCCTTATTGTATAACAATGATGACCACTGATTTATGTAAATGGTTGTAATTCAAGAATACTTTGGAGTATAGACATAAGGCTGGTCTTGTTTTAAAGATGAAATTTGGCAGATTATTGTAGAAGTGAAATAACTTATGTAAGTGAAACAGAAAAAAAGTTATAGAAGTTTAAGTTTATGAAAATGTAAAATGAAAAAATATAATATTTTCTATTTTATATAAAATATATATTTTACAAAACAAGTTTTACTCTAAAACTGCAAGGAAATCAAAGCCAAAAATCTGAACAAGTTGTGTTCCAAATTTCAGGTTGATATCACAAAAAATGAGCTTTCAGTAAGATTTTGTTTGGGCGCAGTACCACACGTTTTCACTAGATGACAACCAAGCTCTATTGGTGACCGTATAAAGGTGCCTCCATTTCCATATATGGTTTGAGTGATCTGAACCATATATTTCCATTATTTTCATACAATTTATGAAGTAGACATCCTATATAGAAGTAGTATGGGAAGTTTGGCAGAAAATTGATATGAATTCAGCCTCTAATAAACATAAAAATAACATGTATGTGGGTTATAGATCGCCGCCACAATCATAAATGTATTTTTTTTTCTATTAAAAACACTTTCATATACCCAAGAGACACCAGCGTAAACTTCCTGAACAGAATTTACAAAATTCGAATTCCCTGACCACAAAGGCTGGAATACACAACATGACTTTTGACCAGATTTTTGCACCAATTTACAGTTTGGATGTCAGAGTCAGTCTTCAAATCTGAGTTGACGTTTCACAGAAAAGATGGGCCCAAACTTCTGTTTTTTAACTTCAGACTATGATTCTATTCAGTTAGAGGATATCAAACAAGACTGACATTTTGAACCAATTTTAGAACACTTTAGTTGCATCCCAAATGACGCACTATACACTATGCACTTATACTCTATGCACTTATGCACTATGTACTGATCCGTGTAGTGTGTGAAATGTATAAGGTTATTTTGTTATTTAACATCAGACTCTGACAGCCCCTTCCCCTCCACTACGTAATTAAAGCTGCGACAGTTGAGTGCATGAAGTGTCAAATATTCCACACTTCGTTTTTTCCATTAATTTAGTGTATCATCCAGGTATTTAAAGTGTACTTTTTCTTTTTGGAATTTTCTGTGTGAAAGCACTACTTGCACTATTTGTCCTTAAAAACGTCATAGAATAGTGCATAAGTACGCGAATTGGGATGCACCTATATTGTTTTCATTTATCACATGTCTCCTAGCAACAAGATTCATGTTTTTTTTAGTTTTTTTTAGTTTATTCTCAGTCGTTTAGTGTTTGATGCCCAGTTTCTCTGCAACAAAGTCAGCAAGTGTATTAAAATCAGATTTTAAAAGTCATATAATATATTCCTGGCCTTAAGTTGTGGAGGATGCAGCAGACTACTGCAATCTGTCGTACTTTATTACAGCCGTACAGCAATTATTCACTACTGCGATGTTAAAGTATAATTTTTCAAAATAGTGCAGCAGTTTTAGTTATAATATCCAAGCAGTGCTGTCAGATTTTGAGGTGTCTTGAGAGGCATATTCTCCAGCTATAGTCATTGTAGTAGATCTGATGGACAAAACTTTTAGACAATGCCAAGACGATCCAACGTGTGTTCTGTTTATCTTCCGCATGTGTGCACATGTACACAGACGTACATCTGTCTCGACCATTAACTGCAGAGCAACACTGTAAAAAGTTTAAGGCAACAAACTTGAGTAGATTTTTGAGTTTTCTCAGCTTATTCAGTTTATACAACAAAAAGTTGAGAAAACTCAAAAATCCCCTACAAAAACAAGTTGAGAAAACACAAAAATCTGCTGAAGTTTGTTGCCTTAAACTTTTAAGTTTTCTTAACTTTTGATTTTTTACAGTGAAGTCATATTATTTGATAATTGTATGAAATAGCAACTGGAATTACCTGAGGTGATGTGACGGCTCACAGACGGCAGACAAACATCTAGTAGTGACTGCAGCAGCAATCCACCTGTCACTCAAGTGGCCACACCCTTAATTATGCAGAACTTTAAGGTTTAATATAATTTAAAGTTAAAAAATGAACCCTCCACACAGTTGTCATGAAGGGAAAAATTAGCTGTATAGACCAAAACCACTTTTTGTATCAGGCATTTTTTTTTTTTTTTCTGCTGAAAAGTTGGGCATTTAGAGGGGAGATACAGATTTGACTCAGATTCATTGACGGCCAGTCAATGAATTGCAGTTTAAGTCACTTCCATGTGGGCTTCAAGAGAGACCGTGGGAGGTTGCCGCTTGGTCAACATGGCTGAATTAAACCAATATTTCCACTTGCAATTTTGCAGCGTTTACTACAGTAATGTTGACTGAGCGGATCTCTGAACTGGTGTGAGTGGAGGCGGGGCTAATTTGCATATTCATGGCTCTGCTTCTGCTAAATGAAGCAAGGGTGTAGAGTTACATTAAGGCATTAAGAAATGTTTTTCATATGAAAAATTTATATCATTTTGGTGATCAAAGATGAGTTTTAAGGGATAAATTTATTGACTACAGGAGGACTAAAATAAACTTCCATACACCTGCTAACTTTCCGTGTGCAGTGGCATGATGTTTAGACAAATGTTTAAAGCATACGCCTAATTTGCCTAAAAAGAAGCCATGTTTGGGTTGAAAAGAGTGACAATGACTTAAGTTGAATACATTTGACATTAATACAGTAATACAATTCAAATGCATTCACAACCTTGCAATGACAAACTGTGAATAAGATTTAGCAGTTTAGTTACTGTGCTAATATGGAAGACTTAGAAAAGAAATCATTATAAAATTGATGTTATAATTGGTTTTATACATGTAGTATTGGAGATAAATGAATGATGCGGCCAAAAAATAATGTCCTTTTCCCAACCGCTTGTTAAGTGCTAATCTTTCCGTTTGATATAAAGTGTTGTGGGAATCCAGAGTTGCTCTGCTAAATCGACCACGTTCCCCTGACTGTGTTTAACAAAGACCGTAGTGTCACAGCTCACGGCTTACTCTCCCAGTCCATTGCGTTTTCTCTGCACTGCGGCTCACACAATAAACCACTGATTCCACACACCTTCCCGATGCACCAACAGCCAATAGACACGATACGACACATCACGAGCCAGTGGCTCTTGACTTCAATTCGTCCAGCAGGGTTTAGATTTGATGTTTATCTCTTTGCTGGGATAAAAGCTTGAGAAAATAATACATCTTTAATAGTGGATTGAAACAGGGGTATTCGTTAGCGTAAGCTCGAGGTGTCTTGCAATGTGAACGTGCAGCATCGGCTCATAAATAAACCAAGTGGTTGTCTGCGTAGGCCTATTCTGCCAAGCAGAATATTTCCTTGCAATAAGAGAGAACCTGCAGTACAAAAAAAAAAATGGTTATTGCCAAGGCAAAGAAGTCTCATAGGCTCTACCGACTTGTGCTATTGCAATCCTCCATTCCACGTTCAGAGGTAAGTAGGAACAAAGACTTTTTGACGGTCGTACTATGCTCACTGATCTATTGTTGAGAGCCCATTTGAAAAGGCTGGATTGGTAATTGGATGTGAGCCATAATATGAATGTTTCCATGAACTGAGAGGGTCAGCTCACACGTTCTGTTCTCATGTCATAATGCAGTGCATTTCAAATCCCATTTTAGAGTGTTAAGAGGGTACATAAAGAGGGAATGAAGAAAAAAAGACACCAAGGTCACTGTGCAGACTCAGGAAACCCAAAAGGGACGTTTCAAACACATTAATGCAGGCCACGTAGTAAAACGAGAGCAACACAAGCAATATCATCAATTCACGGGTCTTTCAACTGTCCAATTAGTCTTATCTCTTCTTTGCAAGAACAAAACGGAGTCATTTAAAAAATATGGTGATAGAAAAGCTGAAATGTAACTGTCCCTTGAGTAAAGCACAGAATGTATTACCTATTTAATTTTCCTAATTATCTAATGATTTCAATACGCTGCTTGTGTCGCGGTTTTGCGGCACAACAGATAGCTCTCGCAGTGATAAATTGAGATTTCAATTAAAGATGGCATTTATTAATAAAAACGATCCTGTCGCATCAAAATGATTCACTCCAAAATAGCTCAGAGGCGTGTCTCGAAATTTCACCTTGATTAAACTTTACAAAGAGATTAAAGATCTTTTCTCTCAAATACACTCATGGGCGAAACATCCTGTGGAGTATTACTGTGCCCAGTGAGTCCACCTTAAAAACCTCCTCAGTAAAAACAGGAGACACATTCGGAGATTGTGTGTCCCTACTGCCAGTTTTGAAGAAAGGTCTCGCATTCAAGGACATATAAAAGATAATGGCATTATATCAAAAAGACACCCATCTCCCCTGGGTGAGTGCAGGGTGCTGGTGGAACAGCGTAAATCATGAAGCTGACGGCACTCACTATAAACCCTGCTGACCGGGGACTGTAATTTCTACATCAGCAGGAAATACATATGATGGTATTTATCTTGTTAGATGTTAAGTACTCAGAATGATCAGAATCAAGTCCCCCAGAGAAGTAATAACATTAATTAATGCAATAGTGATAAAAAAACCCCAAAAAACACGAACGTTTCATATGTATTTTAAAGGTTTGATAATTTAGACATACATTACCGTTCAAAAGTTTGGGTTAGTTTAATGTTAGAAGTCTTTTATGCTTACCAATGCTGTAAAACAGTAAAAAAATATGGAAGTCCGTTTCCGCCACTAAATAAAAACAGTAATTGCGACTTTTTATCTCAGAATTGTGACTTTTTATCTCGTAATTGCGAGTTTATATCTCACAATTCTGACTTTTTTTCTCACAATTGCGAGTTATAAAGTCAGAATTCTGAGATATAAACTCGCAATTGCGTGATATAAAGTCACAATTCTGACTTTTTTTTCTCACAATTCTGACTTTATAACTTGCAATTGTGAGGGAAAAAAAGTCAGAATTCTGAGATATAAACTCGCAATTGCGTGATATAATGTCACAATTGTGACTTTTTTCTTGCAATTCTGACTTTTTTTTTCTCACAATTGCAAGTTATAAAGTCAGAATTCTGAGATATAAACTCGCAATTGCATGATATAAAGTCACAATTGTGACTTTTTTCTTGCAATTCTGACTTTTTTTTCTCACAATTGCAAGTTATAAAGTCAGAATTCTGAGATATAAATTCGCAATTGCGTGATATAAAGTCACAATTGTGACTTTTTTTCTTGCAATTCTGACTTTTTTTTTCTCACAATTGCAAGTTATAAAGTCAGAATTCTGAGATATAAACTCGCAATTGTGAGAAAAAAAAGTCAGAATTGCAAGAAAAAAGTCACAATTGTGACATTATATCACGCAATTGCGAGTTTATATCTCAGAATTCTGACTTTTTTGTCCTCACAATTGCAAGTTATAAAGTCAGAATTGTGAGAAAAAAAAGTCAGAATTGTGACTTTATATCACGCAATTGCAAGTTTATATCTCACAATTCTGACTTTATAACTCGCAATTGTTAGAAAAAAGTCAGAATTTTGAGATAAAAACAGTAATTTTATAAAAACAGCATTTTATTTTTTTATTTAGTGGTGGAAATGGGCTTCCATAAAAAACAGTATAGTGAAATATTATTACAATTTTAATATATACTTAACCTTTAAATGCATACCTCGGGTCTTTAGTGACCCGGGACGTCATTCACTACCTTCCTCCTCATTCATTTTTTAAAGTTAGACATCAACCTTCTTGGTATTCCTCAATCAATTCATTATAAAGAATATAAAAAGAAAAAAAAAAATCATACAATTATAAAAGAATGCCTATTTTTGTATTCATTTTTTGTAAAAATTGTATAGGGTCGCTATCGACCCGAGGTGTGTATGAGTGTACGTATATTTTTTCTGCACAACAATAATTGAAGCTTAGATGACGGAATAAGTGCAATTCACCTTTATTCCACAAGGTGGCAATGTCTGATACACAATGCTGAAGTGACGACTCATTCAGACAGAAAACTAAATAATAAAACAAACATGAAATGGCTCAGCGATTTACTGCAGAGCAAGTACTGAACGCAATCAAATATGACTGTAACTGTCACTGGATTGATCTGGTGAAGCTGTTAGCGATAGAAATATTGATTTTGAAGATGTTGAAAATTATATAGTTTTGAGAATACGTTTGAGATCGTGAATGGGCTCATATTTGTGACCCTAAACATAAAACTAGCCCATTATTTGCTGAATTTACTGGCAAATGAGCTCTGACGAGGACAGTGATGAGGGCATAAAACATCTGCTCAAACTGAACCCTTTCAAGCTCCAAAAGGTGACAAAATATGCTTTATTGTATTCTTCTGTAATTGTTACTCTAATATCAGAGGAGTTTTATATTATCGCGACAGGTAGAGATCCTTCTGTGTTAGATATAGATCCGGGTCGATAAAGACCCGAATATGTAAGAATGATTGGCGAAACAGTCATGCATTTAAGGGTTAAATGTAATTTATTCATGTATTAATTTTCAGCATCATTACTCCAGTCTTCAGTGTCACATGATCCTTCAGAAATCATTCTAATATGATGATTTGCTGCTCAAGAAACATTTATTATTATCATCATCAGTGCTGAAAACAGTTGAACTGCTTAATATTTTTGTGGAAACCATGATACATTTTTTTCAGGATTCTTTGATGAATAGAAAGTTCAAAAGAACAGCATATTTGAAATAGAATCTTTGCATTGTAAATATCTTTACTGCCACTTTTGATCATTTTATTGCATCCTTGCTAAATAAAAGTATTAATTTCTTTTCTAGTCTCACTAACACCAAATGTCTGAATTGTCTTGTATACATTACTACTAAAAATTGTATAATGTATAAAAATATATAAAAATTTTTTTAAAAATATTTCAAGTTGTATGAATAAACAATAAGTTAAATTAATATTTTAGGAATGAACACTAATTAACAATGAACAATAGTATATTTATAAATTAACCTTAACTTAGATTAATAAATAAAATGCTCATTTTTTAGTTCACGAGACCTAATGCATTAACTAATGTTAACAAACTTACCCTAATTGTGTTTTATTGTTACAAACAAAAACCTATACAGCTGTATTATTAGCACCAAATATTTCATTCACAGCCACAAATTGTGAAATATCACAACATTATGCAGCAGAATAACCTTAGGTCGATTATATATGCAGCTGTCTGAAATTGCACTAACAATGATTCACAATTGGGTCATTTGGAGCATATTGTGTCAATCCCTCATTATTGCTCTCCATTTCTAAAAGCCTGAATATCTTAATGAAATGAACTTAGAGCTAAATAATAAAATAACTCGAAAAGCCCAATCTCAGTTCAGTCATAATTCAGATGCGTATTGCAGCACTTTTCTGATTGCTTGTTAAGAGCCACAAACACTCAGACCCTGTTGATGACATTCATTATTTCCATGTGTTTCCTCTAGTACGAACCATTTGATCTCAAGTACATACTTTAATAAGTTTTCTATAAAAATGAATGAGATGGGGATTGTGTTAGCAGTAGTCGCCTTTTCCTCCGGGCATCAGGGACAAAATGCTTGTGATTAATAATTCATATTTTCTACTTGATGCCTATCATCACAGAAATAGTTTCCGCCGGCTTTATCGCCCTCCCCCGTTCTTAAAATGATGGGCTCCTGTGTCCAGAACACCTCTGCCGTCCTGTAAATTAATAATGTTGTTTTTGGATTCTTGCTGGTTCGCATCATGATAGCCTGGCATGCTTGTCATGGCTGTTCATTCATGTGCAGAAAAAAAAAAAAAAACAAGGTTGAATGCAGAATGAAAGAATGTAAAGCAGAGATTACCATGCTGCAGATGAATTCTGGCATACTTGAGGTACATTCTGAAGTATGATGTCTCCGAGTATGCAGGAGCTGTCTGTGTGAAATGAGCAGTGAACGGAGAAGGTTTCTGCCCTCTGCCTGAAGCTCTCCTGGGAGACCAATCTCCTGTACACTCCTCGGAAAGCCATGATCCAGAACCCCAGAGGTTAGCTGATACAGAGTTTGGAATGAAAAGTGAAGTTTCATTATAAGACAAGTGCAGATTGCATTATGGTATTATGCATCTGCCTACAGGTGAATGGAAATATTTAGCAGAACCCTTGGTGACCCCTTGGTGCTGAAATGTTAAAAGCAGCAAGCACTTTGTAGGGCTGCTTTCAGGGGGAAAATAATGTTCTTAATGGACAGTTTGATAAACAGGCATGTTTGGTTATGACGAAAACACAACCATTACTACATTAAAGATTCATCTAAGTGTTGTGTAAACCTGGGTCAGTCCTGTTCTGCGTTACCTTTTGAACTCTACAGATTTTTAAAGAAGGAAGATGCTTCCATACTACAGTAATTTGTGGATGTATTATGAGGATATCAGACTTTTAGAAACATACTTTTAATTTTCTATTTTAAAGGAGAATAATCATGACATGATTGTTTGTTGTTATTTTAACCCTTAAATGCATGACTGTTTCGCCAATCATTCTTATATATTCGGGTCTTTATCGACCCGGATCTATATCTAACACAGAAGGATCTCTACCTGTCGCGATAATATAAAACTCCTCTGATATTAGAGTAACAATTACAGAAGAATAAAATAAAGCATATTTTATTACCTTTTGGAGCTTGAAAGGGTTCAGTTTGAGCAGATGTTTTATGCCATCATCACTGTCCTCGTCAGAGCTCATTTCCCAGTAAATTCAGCAAATAATAGGCTAGTTTTATATTTGAGGTCCTTGTGGAATAAAGGTGAATTGCACTTATTCTGTCAAGATTCAATTATTGTTGTGCAGAAAAAATATACATACACTCATACACACCTCGGGTCGTTTGCGACCCTATACAATTTTTACAAAAAATGAATACAAAAATAGGCATTCTTTTATAATTTTATGATTTTTTTCATGTTATATTCTTTATAATGAATCGATTGAGGAATACCAAGAAGGTTGATGTCTAACTTTAAAAAATTAACGAGGAGGAGGGTAGTGAATGACGTCCCGGGTCACTAAAGACCCGAGGTATGCATTTAAGGGTTAATATGTTCCTTGAGGTTCCCTAAAAATGCTAATAAAGTTTTTTTTTTTTTTTTGCACACACAAAAAACAAATATATATTTACAGATAGACGATTGTCTGAAATTATCCATTTTTAATGGAACTAGACTAGTGTACAGCCGTTATCAGAAGCCAGTGATTATAGTTTATAAAGTTAGAAATATGGATATTTTTCTTACAAAAAAAGCATTGCTTCGCTTCAGAAGGCCTTTATTAAGCCCCTGGAGCCGTATGGATTAATTTTTTGATGGATGGATGCGCAAAAAATTGAAGACTTCAGATGCAAAAGCCTCTAAGTGCCATCTGAAACTTTCTTCTAAAATGAGCATTTTTATCAAGCTTGTATGTTTAGGTTCAGTAATTTCACTTTAATTGCAATTAATAGGTCATTTTCATTGCCATTAAAGTGAAATAACTGAACATAAACATACAAGCTTGATAAAAATGCTCATTTTAGAAGAAAATTTCAGATGGCACTTAGAGGCTTTTGAATCTGAAGTCTTCAAATGGTACTATTCACTCCCATTATAAAGTTGGGAAGGGCCAGGATATTTTTTAATATAACTCCGATTGTGTTTTGTCTGAAAGAAGAAAGTCATATACACCTAGGATGGCTTATGGGTGAGTAAATTATAGGATAATTTTCATTTTTGGGTGAACTATCCCTTTAAGGCTTGTCAGAAAACAGCTACTGTTATGACTGGCTAACACAGGAAACAGTATCAAAGGCCACTCGTTACTGTACAGTAAGTGTTTTGAAAACATTGTTCATATACAGTACAGTAAAACCGTAATTTACAGATAAAGCATTATGAAATGTATTTTCAGTTTGTGATGTAGCTGCTGTCAGATCCAATACAGTGGGCTGCTTCATCTGTCAACGAAATTTATTTGCAAACTCTCCATTACACTGTGCCCCATTAACAAAACAAAATGCTTCGAACAAACATATAATCTTCTGACGTGATCCGGGAAGCCATTAAAATAAGCCATCCATAGTTTCTGATGCTGGGATCCTTCTGAAGTCTGTACAGAGACACAAACAAAGCAAACTCTTCCATTTGTCCTGTTGTCGACAGACTCGAGTGTGTGGAGTATGTCAGAAACGGATTGTGCATATGTATACTGTACCCAGTGTAGACAGGGTCAGTGATTATAATGGGTTCTATTTGCTTTTGACGCGACACGACTTTCTTGCACTTACTGTATGGGTTGTCTAGACCAGGAACCTGATTGTGCTTCATTTCACAGATTAAAAAACAATGAGCCTGGACAGACATTGATAAATTCACAAGCAAAGACAAGCGAACAATGGATGACTTTTTCATTGTCTCAGTCCTCAAATCTATAAAGTGGCTTAAGTTAGAAGTATTTCAGTTTTCTACAATGAGTGTTATACTTGTTGTAAATTCAAATGTTCTTTTATGGTATGTGAGCATTAGTGTAATCATGGGGTCCAATAATAATGTCCTTTTGTTCAGGACTGTTTTCACAGCACGTCATGTCAAGTACATTGAGTGCTGTATCATTATACTTCTACCTGCGGTTGAACGGCATGTGAAATATCATATAGTTATTTTGTCAACTGCAGTGCAGATTTTATTATATATATTATTATATAAAAAATATTCCATGATTTCATAATTATCATTATGAGTCAAATAGGGAAAATGGTTTATGTCCTTGCCTTACTTGTTCACATTATGAAAGGGAGAAAGACTGAAGTTGGTAAAAGCACTGATCTCAAGTATAATGATGATCAAGTATAAATACATGAGAATTTCAGATGAAAGTTAGATATGTATAAATATGCATTAAGTTTCCTTTATGGGGTCATAAAGGTGGGTGAGTGGGGGTCATCTGACTGACATATAAAGCAACTAATCAATGTTTTGTTTTGTTATTACATGACATTTAGGAACCAGTTTATCTAAAATGCATTATACCCCATTAATCAACTGGTGTGAGAAATCATTTAAATAATACGTCAGCAGTCTCCACAAAGGCTTGTGCAGAAAACAGAAAGATTAATAAAGCCAAATATATAGAGAGAGAGTCTCTGTGATAAAAATGTCTGCCTGTTTTCCTGTGATAAGTACAGACTGTTTTCTCAATTACGTCTTAGAAATAAAGTATAACTTGCAGTTCTGCCTCTGGATATTTAGTGAACTTGCTACTAGTGTAAGTGCCTCAATCCCCTGAGTAAATGGCTCCATCCCCTGAGAGTCTGATGTTTGACACTTTGCTATCCCACAAGGCCATTGGAACATGTCAAAAAAAAAAAAAAAAAAAAGGCCAGAGAGCTCTTTTTAAATGTGCAACGTGATCTCATGAGTATTTTTATGTATTTTACATAAAATGTGGTTCTACCACATGTACATTTACATACGTTTACACAGACATTAAAACATATAATACTGACGTACTGACAGCATCTAGCCTAAAACATAAATCATTTACATATAAGCAACTTTACAGATGTTAAAAAATATTTAATTAATCTACATGTATATTTAAATCATGGAATTTGTCAGTTGATTCTTTTGTACTAATTTTATTTACGATCAATGAGATTATGTTTTAATCGCATTTATTTGACTTATTTACTTAAGTTGAAATGATCACATTTCAATCTGTTTAGTGTGAATTCTGGTGCCAATGCATCTATAATGTTAAACTAGAATACACTTAAAAACCTTAATATGAATTACATTTCTTTAACCCTCTACCGCATAGTGTTGCCATATGGCAACATACTCTTTGTGTTCATTTCCTTGCCACCGTCTCTTTAAGAGAACATTCAAGTTTTTTTTTTTGTTGGTAAGAGAAGACCTTAGTTTAGCCCAGGGGTCTCAAACTCAAATTGGCGGGGGGCCGTTTCTGTGATTGACACCTCATAGGAGGGCCATATTAACATTCAAGCGCAAGAAAGCGCAACATTTCAGAAAATTTACTTTCCTTTGCATTATTTCTCATTTACTTCAAATTTCATTAGGCCTACTAAATATTTTTATACCTATACTATGAATATTTTCTTTACCATACTAAATGTAAACAGCAGAGTCTCTCTCATTGTTACAGAGTGTAATATAATTATATAATACTATTACTAATATAATACTATTAATTGCAATAGTCTGGTGCAACTTCTTACATCCAACAAGGTGCATGGAATAAAAAAAAATTAGTAATTTAGGAACAAAACCAGCAACACTTGTGGCGTGGAGGGGTCAGAAATAAACAAAAAACTGGAGCTATATATATATATCAACTTTATTGTGCCAAAAAAATAAAAATCTCTCATTGTTAGCTACATGCATAATTAGTTTTTAACATTTAGTGGAAGTATTTTCCCTTACTTTATGTTAGCTTAAATAACATTAAAATCTTGCACTGACATACACTGTACTGAACAAATACAATCCCTGAATACATTTGTACACTCTTCTGTTTCTTGACAGACACCTGGCAGCGCATTTGTCCAAGATGCCGTTTGAGCATCGGTAATGTTTAATGGCTGCATCGGACGCGTTTCGGTGGTTTAAATCGACGCTCGTGACTTAAAGTCGAGTGCTTTTACTGTAATTTAGGCAAGCGCGCTCATAATAAAAGCGATGCGGTTGAGAGCGTGGCTCTTGGTTGCATAGCAACGACAGACGCCACTGGAGCGAAAGCGCATTCGAAAAAAGGAGAATGCGGCGCGGCCACTTATGTGACGCGATATGTGAATGCCCCCATAGAACGGCGACTTTTTCTTTGCATATCAGACAGGTAGCAACTAGAGAATAATCATAATAATTTAGCGGGCCGGATTATGTTTTATTTTTGAGATCAGTTGCGGGCCGGGTAGAGGGGGAGGGCAGGCCGTAAATGGCCCGCGGGCCGGCAGTTTGAGACCACTGGTTTAGCCAATGATGAGCTTTGGTTAAGTCACATTGCATGCAATTTTTTTCTGTGACGCAATATCTGACAGACTGCCGTCTCTTGTCGGTAGTTGCTGAAAGCAAACTAAAACGTCAGTAACAAACAAGGACCCGCCCATGTCACATTCACAAAAAAAAATGTTAACATCATCTCAGGTAAGGTATGATGACATATTCACCACTCAAAAAAGTTTTTATGAAATTAGTTTTTGGTAAATCGAGAAATGTCTGTGTTGCCATATGGCAACACTGCGCAATAATGGAATGGCATTATTATAATAGGTTAGATACTGTAGCTAGCAAAAGTTAGCTGCAGTCTGTTAAGCTATAACAATAAAAACATTAATGCTAGTGATATAATGTTGATTAGTCATATGTTAAGGACTGCCATGGCATTTGTATTATGGATTAAATCAACATCAGAGATCTGCCATCACAGCCAGTATACTGGCCCAGACCTACCACTGGCAGGTGCAAGTGGCTGTAAGTGTATTGTTAGGGTGAAGAGCACCAAATGTGATGTGTACATGTGTCTCACCTCTGAAAAAAAAAAATGCTTTTTGAAGTTTCGTACAGAAAAAAGGTGAAGTTTCAAGGACTATGGGGGGTTCATGTTCGTAACCTTCCTCTCATAAGATTGCGTAATGTTGAATTTTCATGAACTGCAATGTTTTTGGTTTTATGTCAATGTTTTATGATACTGTTTTTAACTGTCTACATTTGCAATTTAAATAATATTCGTGAAAAATGTAATGAAATTTAAAGAATATAAAGCATTATTCAGCAAAAGAGAATGGAAAAGCACAAGATGTTGGAAAATAAGTATAAGGTATTGTTTATAATTACTGCTAAAGCTTATAATAGCACCAATTGATTCAATACAAACAACATTTCTGAGGAAAAATATCAACTATATACACTTACACTTATTCTAAGTTATTTCCACTATTGTACGTTGTTGCCATATGGCTATCATAAAGTACCTTAAAATAACATTTTTCTCCAAAAAATTTTTTTACAGCACTTTAAGTTAAGCCATTCTAAGAAAAGAAAAAGAGTCAAATATATATATATATTTTTTTATAGATTTATCATAATGCGTGCGGTAGAGGGTTTTAACCATTTCTTATGTCATATTCTGTGGGACACAGCAGTTTATTTACTAAACAGGGAAAATTAGCATTAGAGTGCAATTCCATAAGTGCTGATGGACCGATGCCCATTTCCATAATGACCAGCGCAATCTAACAAGAGCAGTGCAAAAGGCATGCTTTTATGGGCGTTAAATAATGTCACAAATACCAGTGAATTGACAAGTGCAAATATTAGTAAATCATGTTGTGTGATTCATTTAAATACTTTCCTCTCATACATTTAGCGCCTGAAAGGAAAACTCCTACATATGCATATTCAATAAGGTGAGCCGCAAAAATAACTGTGTCCCTGCCTTTTCAGCGCTAATTACTCACTGCTTGTCTTTAGTAAATCCTTACAGGAGTTTTTTTACGGCAAAAGAGGGTTTGTGTTGGCGCAAGCTGTTAGCAGATCTGTGCCTTAGTATGCTGTACATAAAAATACACCACAGAAAAAACGCACCACAAACGTGTATGGAATCCCAAGTCTGCCAAAATTAAAAATAAATACATAAATAAATATACAAAGAAATGTAAAAAGGCAAAAATAAATGAATAAACATATACATAAATATACATAGAAAAGCAACAAACAAAAATAAATAATTATTAAATAAATAAACCACGTCCTCCTCATTACCCTACGGACAAAGAAATGTAAAAATAAAGAAATGTAGAAATAAAGAAATTAAATGAATAAATATGGAAATGAACAAATATGGAAATAAATACATAAATAAATGTGGAAATAAAAAAAATCAGAATTAATAAATGTATAAATAAATAAAAGAAAAAAAATGTGGAAAAACATTTTGCTTTTCTATGTATATTTATGTATTTATTTATTTATTTTTAATTTTGGCAGACTTGGGATTCCATAAAACGGACCATAAAATGATAATAAACACATCAATTTTCTTCTTGCACTGTAATCTGAATATTAAGTGAATCTTGTTTGAGGAACAGAACCAAATTCAAACCTTTATTGAACAGTCTTCATCTCCATCCTCAGTAATGACCAATAACCATGAATGTCAAATCCCACACTCAATACAAATTCAAAATTTACAGCCGCAGGAAGCTTAAAGAGAAAGGTTTTACAGCAGTGATATCAAATCATCTGCCTTAACACCGATTGTGACATCCTGTGTTTCAGATGATGTGTGCTTTTGAATGAGATAAGTATGCCTTTAACTTGTGATTTTCAACAATGAAGCTCCTCATTTGGATTACATTGTTACTGATTTTTCCATTTTCCATTATGAAATTATTTTGATCAAAATTGGCTGTCTGAAATGTATCTAGTAAAAATACAAATACATTCAAGATTTATAAATATTTAATGTTTCTATAGCTGTAAATGTGTTATATTGTTAATGTTTTACATGGCATCAGCATAAATAAAACATAAATGTTAACCTAAAATGTGTTATACATATAGGTACCAAAAAAAAAAAGCTAATGTCACATGTAAAGAACATGACAGTACCAATATGGCAGATGTGTAATATAAATAGATATCCTGACATACAACACGTCTGTATAGCTAAAAAAGCATGCTTCATCAACAGTCGAGAAGTTCTCTATTGAATACAGTTGAAAACACAGTCTGATGGATCTATGCATGTGGGAGCCACTGAATATGCAAAATAATTTATAACCCAAAGCCTTAAACTACTGTTCGTTTTTGCAAGTTAATGGAAATGAATTACTGCATCATAAAATATCTGAATCAATATTTGCTTCATTAAAAAGTGCAGATTCATGAACCTAACACAAACATGCATAAATAGCTTTCCGCAAATGATCATTAATTGCAAATGAGGTCGGCAGACGTTCAAGCAGAGCCTGTGCAGCAATTACAAGCAATGTCAAAAATCTTTAACTGCCCTGGTACTTTTTGACCTTCAGCACTAAAGCACCATCTGAGCATCGAGTATGGGGGGGGAAAAAGACATGAAAAGCTTCTTTTCAGCTCTGTTGGACTTTTTAAGATAAGAGTGCTGCACTGTTTGATGGCACTGGATAGATACTCTATCTCCCCAATTTCAGATGATCAAAGGTGTGAAATGTATTACATATTCCTATTAGGTATGGATTCAGATGGGAAAGGTTTTGTGCATTCAGATTGCACAGACAGAGCAGGAAAGGAAGCCGTGTAAGAAACTAGGAGAAAAGGTAATGATCTCTTCAAACAAAATACTGCATGCGCCCGTGGTGGTGAAAATGACTTGTTCCTATGCATTATTTGAATGCCAGACACGTGGATGCCACATACGAAAGTCTTATTATGAGAATCAGATGAAAAAAATATGACTTGGAGAGCCAGATCACCCAGAGAGAGGTGCATAATAGAGACTTATAATGACAGAACAGCAAGCAGCACCATTGGTTAACATGTCTACCAATAAGGTGCTTGATACAGTATACCAGGGCCGGGTCTAGGGGGGGCTAGGGGGGGCTAGGGGGGGCAATGCCCCCCCAGATTTCTCTTGTGCCCCTCCAACATCCCCAGGATACTCTTTTTTTTGTGATAGCACACAAAATGTAAAAAATATATCAACACTAAATTAGTTACACATGCAAATTACTAGAAACATTGTGCTGTTGTATTTTTCTGGCGCGCCTCACGGCGCGCATCCTTTTACAGTTCTCCCTCACAGGCATGCTCAGCACTTCAGGTGCTCACACCATGCCAGAATTGCCAGAATTACAAGATTTCAACTTGTAAAAAGCATTCATGTCCTCATCCACATCCTTTTTCTAAGCAGTTTTCCAAGACTTTTGCACACCTTATCGGATCACTTCTCAAGACGGCCATTGACAATCACATGAGCAGATGACAAACAGCTCCTTCATAAATGCGCTCTAGTCTCTATTTAAACACGCACACACCGTTAATATATTGCTACACGATCATGGAACACTTGGAAAATTAGCTTGGAATTTTAAAATTGTGATTTCCAAGTCATGAAAAATCTCGAAAATTAATAAATTAAAAAAAAAAAAAAAATAGATGTAACTATTCTAGTAATATAAAATAGTTTTGCTCACTTATGTTCAGCTCTGAAATATTCTATCAGCATATTGCGCTATTTGTTGAATAGTAGCCTATTATTTGATGTCAAAAGTTACATGCTCCTTTCAGAATCTGCAAAATATCAATAATTAAAAAAATAAATAAGTGAGATCAATTTGTTTTTATTTAGCCCTGCAACAAAAATGTATTATTATGAGATGTTTACATATAGTCCACAATATATAATATCTGCCTTTACACAAATTAAGAAGTTCAAAAGTTTACATACACTTAATTTATTCTCAGTACTGTGTGTCATTAATTTAAGACTGTTTTTATAATTTTCTTTATGATTAGGCCCGTGTTTGGGACTCTTCTCATACCCAACTGTTACAAATGGTGAAAACATTTACTGATACTCCAGAAGGAAACAAGGTGGTGTAAACATTTGCATAGGATGGTTGGGGGGTAAATTGTTTTTATTTTGTCTTCTGAAAAGTGTTTTATAAAGCTTTTGTAGGACAAAAAAAAAAAAAAAAAAAGTAGATCTTTAAATAAAATAATAACTTCCAGTCTTATTCCAGTCAGAATTTCCAGTCATCCTGTTCATAGGTTATTGTGTTGTGTTGTCTTGGGCATCAGTGAATGTTTGCAGCTTTTGATCATCCAGGTAACAACACACACTATGAAGAATCAAGCATATAAACTTTTGAACTGGATCTTTTGTGTAAATTCAATTATTATGTCTTGTTTTTATTTTTATATAGCCAAAATAACTGAGCACAACTCTATAGAAATTAACCAAAAATATAAGGGGGAAAAAACACGAAAAAGGAAAGAATCATGTAACCAGGTCTTCTAATGGTTTAAATTTCTTCAATGAACCAAGTTGTCTTCTTAAATTTGTTGTGTTCTTAAATTTTACCATTCTTAAAGATTTAGAGTAAATCCAAAATTCTTTCTGAAAAACAGAAAACAATGGCTTTGTTTTAAGTAATTTACAGTAAATGAATATAACATGAATATAACATTTTCCCAAAATGAAAATATTGTTCAGTAGAAATTGAATATGTACATCTTCCATTATTATGCCAAAAGTTATGTCATTTTTAGAAAATGAATTGTAATTTTAAGCCATTCGTATATGTTAGACAAAAAGTCTCACAGAATCACAAAAAAAAAAAAAAAAAAAGAAAGTACTTTTGTGATCAATATTAGCCTAAATCTGAAAAAACCTGAAAAACGGAGGAAACCGTTTAGTAGTTAAAAGGGGGTGCGGGGGGCGAGGGGATTAGGGAGATCATAAACCTATGATTCATATATCATATTATGCTGCCCCACCAATTTTTCAAAATGCCCCCCCAGTCACGCAATCCTAGAACCGGGCCTGCAGTATACACTGATGAGCCAAAACATTATGACCACATGCTAATGTGTTGTTGGTCCTCTGCGTACTTCCAAAACAGTGCCAACTCACCAAGGCATAAACTCTACAAGATCCCTGAAGGTGTCATGTGGTATCTCTGGCACCAAGATGTTAGCAGCAGATCCTTCAAGTTCTGTAGGTTACTAGGTGGAGCCACCATGGATCGAACATGTTGGTCCAGCACATCCCATAGATGCTCAATTGGACTGAGATCTGGGAAAAATGGAGGCCAGTGCAACACCTTGAACTCTTCATCATTTTCCTCAAACCATTCCTTCATTATCCTGCTAAAAGAGGCCACTTCCACCAGGGAACACCATTGTCATCAAGGGGTGTACTTGGTCTGCAACAATGCTAAGGTAGGTGGCACGTATCAAATTGACATCTGCATGGATGGCCGGACCCAGAGTTTCCCAGCAGAACATTGCCCATCATATTCCCTCTACCAGCTTGTCGTTGTCCCAAGTGCATCCTAGAGCCAACACTTCCCCAGGTAAAAGAAGGATTCATCGGACCAGGCAACCTTCTTCCACTGCTCCAAAGTCCAGTTCTGACATTTGATGTTGGACAAGGGTCAGCATAGGTCCTCTGATTGATCTGTGGCTACACAGCTCCATACGCAGCAGAGTGCAATGCACTGTGTGTGTGTTGAAACATTCCTCCCATAACCATCATTAAAATTCTGTGTGACCACAGTAGCCCTTCTGTTGGCTCAGACCAGACGGCGATAGCCTTCATTGCATTGATGAGCCTTGGGCGCCCAATACCCTGTCACGGGTTTGAGGTTTGTCCCTCCTCAGATCTCTGTTGGTAAATTCTCAAAACTGCTGACTGGGAACAACCCACAAGTCTTGCCTTTTCAGAGATTCTCTGAGCCAGCCGCCTCGCTTTAACAATTTGGTTAAAACAATCCCTTGTCAAAGTCGCCCAGGGGTGCGTTTCCCGAAAGCATCGTTGGTGAACTATGGTCGCAAGTCCCATTGAACTCTATTGGTAACGACGGAACTTACGACCATAGTTCGCTTTGGGAAACGCACCCCAGATCTTTATTCCTGCCCATTTCACCTCTATCCATCACATTGAATACGAGAGCTGATTGTTTGCTTACTATCTAATCTACCCAGACCTTTATATGTGGCCTTGCTAGGAGATGATCAACAATATTTGCTTCACCTGTGACTGGTAATAATGTTTTGGCTCTTCAGTGTACATCATTTCAGTATTTTTATGATTATGACAATCCAAATGTGAACTTGCAGTCGATAGCGTGGAAGGGTTTAAGTGGACTAAATGATTGTAGAATTTTGACATACATCACCAGAGTCGTTTCAATGAAAGGCAGCATTATGACATTTTGATTAAAAAATACGAGGACACAAACAATTTAAAAAAGAATATGCATGGATAAATTGTTTGCATTAAAATCAATAACATGCATTTAGAAAATAGACGGGGTGAAATTACATTACATGTCAAGATAATCTTCAATTATTTGCCTGTGAAAAGAAAGTAATTCTAACACACTCTCATGGCAATTCATAACAATTGTACATGTTGGGTATTCTATTCATACTGTATGTTTTCATACAATCTGCTTACATCCCAGTGACTATCCCACACTGTAAAAAATGACTGTGATTTTAACAGTAAAAGACTGTAAAAATGCTGCGGTGAAAAACTGTTAATTGGTTTACAGAAAGTTCCCGTACTATACACGGTGAATAACTGTAATAGATCTAATGGTACATTTAATGTAATTTTACGGTAAAATACCGTTAAATTCACAGTTTTTGGAAGTGAAAATAACAATTTATTGTAAAAATTTACAGTGAAAAATTCCCACAATTCCCTGCGTGACACTTCACATTTGATATATTTTCGTTGAAATAACTCAGTTTCTTCTTGGTTTTTCTCATTTTTTTTCTAATCAGTTATGTACATTAGGGTTTTATGTTACACCTAATGTTGTTAAATTAATGTTTATTGCATTTTTAAAATGTCATGTGTGTTACCATGATGGTGTTTAGTGTGTGTGTGAATGACACTGTGTGCACCTTCTATATATTAGTATTGTCCTTCTCAGCTTGTGATGAATTTTGATTCATCATGTGACTCTCATCACCACTGTGTTTGGTGATTGTCAGTGTATTATAAAGGTACAAAACAGATATTAGTACTTCATTAGGTTGGTAAATTAACAATAATATCAGTTAATGAAATATGTTATTTTACCGTAAATTTAACAGATTTTTTTTTTTACGTTGCTACCGTATTTTTTAAGGTAAAATTCTGGTAACCACAGCTGCCGTTTTTTAATGTAAATTTTACTGGGATTTTTTTTTACAGTGCAGGGATATTTCACCCAAAAAAACGAAGAAAAAAAAAAAAAAAAAGAATTATCCAATGATTTACTCGACTATCTTCTTTCAGATGAACACAATCGGAGATATATTTAAAAATATCCTTAGTCCTCCAAGGTTTATAATGGTTGTGAATGGGGGGGCTACATTAAAAAAAAAAAAAAAAATGAATTCATCCATAATCAAAGTAATCCATATGGCTCCAGTGGGCCTTTTGAGGCAAAGAGATGCATTTTTGTAAGAAAAATATCCATATTTAAAACTTTATAAATTCAAATAACTAGCTTCCGGTGGTGGGGGTAGAGGTGGACCTTCATGGTTACTTTTTGTAATCGAACGTTTTTGTACAATTCACATTGAACGAATTCATATAAAATCACCACTTTTTAAACAGTTAAATCCTGTGAGATTGGATTGGAAATTCTGGTTTGGAACAACATGAGGGAGAGTAAAAAAAAATTCTGGCTGAAGCCCAAAGTAGTCATGTATAAGTTACATGCAAGAATTTGGCATTTAAATCAGAGATAGCTGAACTGTGGATTGCGGCAATAGAGATCTCTAAACATCAATGTGCTCCCTATTGTTTTCGATTTATGTTTTTTGCATTGTTCCAGTAAGAAATAGATGGCTACATGTAGAGTCAACCCCCGCATTGCTACTCAAAAAACAACTATAAATAGGTTTGTGATGGAGATGACTAGGGACCTTTAGATGCTGCAGAACCAACAAGCAAGCAGGATGCGGGATTCAGGAAGCTAATCTGAATGAAGTGAGCACATACTGTACTGGTATTAATGACATGAGAGAAACACAAGATTGGGCTTTCACTCTTTCAGACAGGATTAATTTGAGATTCCCATGAGCATGCAAGCTGATAGAGGATTTGCCACACAATAAGGTTGGGCCTATATAATTGCCCTTTTGCAACGAGCAGAGAGCCCTGTCATATGCACAGAAAATACTGGTGGATGTTTCCTCACAGTTGGGCTTTTAATCCTTCAGGAGAAAAATTACAAGAAGCAGAGAAAAAAAAAAAAAAATGACAGAGAAAGAAAGAGCAGCAAGTCAAACCTGGATAGTCTCTTCACTGTGTATGAAGTTGGCTGCAGGTGGAGCTGAACAGCGTGGATTTGTGCGCCGGCCAGAACCCCAGTGTGGATTTCAGCAGGGATTGGATGCAGTTGAGCAGCAGAGGGGAGCTGACATGCACCTTTATCACACGACTTAGCCAGACTAAGGCTGGATATAGACAGGGCCAGTGATGGATGGTCTGCAGACCTTGCCTCTCTTTCCCCGTGACACAGAGCTGCTGTAATCTGTTAAAGGAGAGCCGCCACAGCCTCCATTAACTCCTTGCAACACAACACTGCTGCATTCACCGTCACTGACCTCCGCTCACGCACCTCCGCACTCTGGTCCATTCACACCCCCTCTCACGAAGACCAAGCCACTACAGTAGAGGGTCTTGTTTGGGGTCTCAGAGAGGACACAGTTCACTGTTTTATGATACATAGCAAAACTGTTGTGATACAACGGATGGTAAAATCTCCAATAATATTGGCTTACTAGGCTTCCGCTTGTGTCAGAGGAACATATAAAAAGATTTTATAGGAAAATAAGAGTTTAATTTTAAAAAATATTGTTATTTTTACACATACACAGTGGCATCTCTGGGATCTCAAACATAAAAACTGTAAAGCAAGTTTCAAAAGAGGTACCGCTGGAGGAGATGACACAAGACTCTGCTCGCCCCCTTAGGATATGACATAACAGTGCACTGTTAGCTTTGGTTGCCACCTGCTTAAAACACTATTAACACACTACACATTTCAGGGGCGAGTTACAGACAGATGTTGACGTCAATGCCCTCAGGGAAGATTTTTAACCGTTCTTCTTTTGTACACGCCTTGTGATCTTGTCAGCTTGTCTGGGATTTGTTGCACTTTAAAGCGGGGTAAATGAATTTACAACATTGTTTTTTGTACATTAGGGCTCAAAGTAGCACACTTATTTTTTCCCCATTGGGATAATGGAAAACTGTTAAAGATAAGTAGTTAAAGACACACTTAATATGTTGTCATTAATTCATCCTCACATCATTCAACCCCATTCTTTTCTGTGCAACACAAATAGAGATGTTAGGCTGCTCTTTTTCCATTAAAAAAGAGCAGATGGTGAGTTATACTGGCAAGCAAAGGCATCACAAAATACCAGTACTGGCAATAAAAAATGAGACAGAGAGAAAACACAACTTGACTGATAGCATTGTTGTTGTTGTTTTTCAAAATTTCAATAGATATTGCAATAATATCGCTATTGCAAATACTTTTAGCCACGATAGTTGTTTAGTGAAAATCGTGACAGCCTCACTGGCAAGCTCCAAAAGGACAAATGAACGCTTCATAAATATTATCCATAAGACTGCACTCACAACTTAAAGTTCTTTCATCATTTATTCACCTACATGTAATTTCAAATTCGCAACAAAGAAAGAAAGAACAATTTTCAGCTGTTTTGTCTATATTATTCATATAGTCAATGCAGTTTCCTAAATCCTACCATACCTCAAACTCATCAACAATAAATCAAGAATAACATGTAGTTACAAAGTAATTCCATAATCTTGTGAGCTCACATTCAGAAGAAAAAAAATAATAAAAGGTAACACTTTACAATAAGGTTCATTAGTTAAGTACGCAATAAGGTACGAGAGGCTGTGCTGTATCGTGAACAAGTCATGGCTGAAGGGCGTTGTTAACCCTGCAACCCCTTCAGCCGTGACTTATTCATGATACAGCACTAGCCTCGAGTACCTTATTGCTTTTATAAAACAGTTACCACACAATACAAATATTAAAGCCAAAATTATGTATCAATGCAACTTTTATGAAGTAAAGTTTCACTAAAAACCTTCCTTCCGCCGGAAAAAATAGTCCCTGACCGTGAACAGCAACAGAAGTTACATTATTACGCCATTAGATGGCGGCAAAGACTGTCTTTATGAGTGTGTCAGTCAGTAGAGAAGACTTTTACATTGGAAAGACTGAATTGTTGTGAACACAGAACAAGACGCAACTGACAAATGCTTTGACTAGCGCTGTCAGTCACGGGAAAACCCCTTAATTGTTAAAAAGACAAGATAATACATCAGACATTTAAACAGATTTTTTATTATGAACATAGGACTGACCTGAAGGATAATGCTAAATCTGAATGCAGGTAATAAACTCGCTCACTCGATCTCTTTCTCACAATATAATCTTCTACATACTACAGTAAGCTTCAATGAACAATATCAATTGAGAACAGTTTAAGAGAGGATGCTAAGGGTGTTGTGTAGTGATACACAGAACCGTTGAGTGAAGCGGTCATAGCCATGTGTTATTGTTAATAAAACACAGCTATTGACCAATCAGAATCAAGGACAGGAACTAACCGTTTTATAACATTAGTTAACTACATTAGTTAACATGAACTAATAATGAACTGCACTTCTACAGCATTTATTAATTTTTGTTAATGTTAATTTCAACATTTACTAATACATTATTAAAATCTTGTTAACATTAGTTAATGCACTGTGAACTAACAATGAACAACTGTTTTCATTAACTGATGTTAACGAAGATGAATAAATACAGTAACAAATGTATTGCTCATGGTTATTCAGGTTAGTTAATACATTATATACTATATATACATTATATACTATTACTACATACTATTACTATAATACATTAATACACCTCAGGTTAGTTAATGTTTAACTAATGAACCTTATTGTAAAGTGTTACCATATAAAAATGAACTAAAATAAAAAAAATAATACTGAACAACTTGGGCTGAGTAATGACTTTTTTGTGGTAATTATTCCTTTAACACAGGGATCAGCAGTAGCATTGATAAGGCCTGTCTGATACTATTGTTCGTCTTTATTTACTTAAAAGTCCTTGGCTTGCTGGAACGTGTTCATTTGATCAATTCTCTTCAGCAGTGTTCAGAGAAGTGATGCCTCCCTGAGATAAAGGATTGATAACCGCTCATTTATATATGCAAAGCAAGACGATTTACTTCCACCCCGGGTCAACGTAATCCCCAAAGCCTATAATTGAAGTCAATCACGGCCAGTGGTGGCAGCAGGCCAGGGTTGTGCGTGTCAGTACTTGCATTCAGCGAAAGACACAAACTCGATTAGCCCAAATATGGGTCTCAATTCTGCAGGACTCTGTCACACACACACATATGCGCTGTCTCTTTAAGAAACGTCTGGCTTCTTAATTTAAAGCTCAAAGCAGACGAACACAAAGGTTATTTTCATTAAGTTCCAGAAATTCTAGGATAAAGGTATTTATGCCTTCAATCTAACAATGACCTTTTCGTAATGTCATGTTAAGCACATCTGAATGAAAGTTTTAGCAAATATGAAAAGGTCACTTTTAGTGCCAGACTTTATTTTCTTAATCAACTCTCACAATGGTAATATGATATACTGGGAAATATCCACATCTGACTCGATTGGCTAACTTGATTGGCGTAAGATATTTATTAGTCTACATCCACTTCATGAGCTTCCAAATCATTTTCACACATCAGCTTTCTCTAGGTTCATTTTGATGGGTGAAGTTGAGAAAGTCAATTAGACTGTTGATCATCATGTCTGTGCTTTAAAAATCCTGGAGCAGAAAGGCAAAGGGCTCACAGCCCTTTGAGTGATAATTATAGTGATCCTTACAGCATTTGGGTGTCTGGAATCAATCCAAAGCTGCAGCAATTTCAGATTTGCAATAAATGTGTGAATGAAGGCATCTGAGACAGCAACTAATATACTGCCTGTGACAAGAAACATACTAACGGTTTGACACGCACACATGGATCAATATCAACCCTGTGTTTTATGGCCCTCACTGTACAGCGACTCCACAGCTATCAGATGACCCGTGACCTCTTGGTCAATATTAAATACACTCATTCAGTTCAATGTTTCTGGACCCATTGACAAATATCTGCAATTTCAAGAACCAGCATCCTCTATATTACTGCTTTAAATTTAATCCATTTCAAAATTGAAAATCCATGCCAGAGGTTACCACAGTAAATAATTTCTTCTTCATCTGAAAACCTACACAAAGCAGTGGCAAGTAACACATTGAATTAAACATGAAATTTTAAAGTAGAGACTAAACTAAAGACTGAAACAGTATTTTCAACCTCACAGGGAAACGTAAGCATGTTATGAGGTGGGGATTTCATATGAATGCAAATTGTACAAAAATGTGCGTTTAGTAGAAAAAAAAGTAAGTGTGAAGGTCCACCCCTATACATACCCATCACTGGGGCATATGAAAAAAACACGTACGAATGCGATTATAAGAATTCATACAAATCAGCCGCCAAAAATGTAAAATGGTTACAAACTGCCATGAGATGGTTTTGGCATTTTCTTGTAAAGCGTACTTCAATAATCTGTGTTTATTTAAAACAAAACATCAACAAAATAAACTAAATAACTACATAATTATTTGTAGTGAAAGTAATATAATTTCATAAAATGTTATAATATGTTATATATATGAAATATAAAAAAAAAAATCTAATTGATAAAATTCACATTCATCATAAAATTGAAACTAGAGAAATTAAATAAATTACAATTGTCAATTTTGTTATATAGCACACCTAAAATTTTCAAAATGTTAATCTTTGTTATTTTTTATTTTTATTTTTCTAGCTAAAGATAGAACGTTCTTTAAAGGGTTTGTTTGATACACGCTCTGAACCACTGATTTGAAACAAAAAAAACAATTTGTAAAGCTTCGCAGCTTCATGAAGCAGTGTTTTGAAATCGCCCATCACTAGATATTGTTGAATAAAGTCGTTATTTAGTTTTTTTGGTGCACAAAAAGTATTCTTGTCGCTTCATAACAGTAAGGTTGAACCACAGTAGTCACATGAACTGTTTTAAATATGTCTTTAGTAGCTTTCTGGGCATCTGAAAGTGTTAATTATCTTGCTGGCAATAGAGGCCTCACCATCGGATTTTATCAAAAATATCTTAATTTGTGTTCCGAAGATTATCAAAGGTCTTACAGATGTGGAACGACATGAGGGTGAGTAATAAATGACAGAATTTTCATTTTTGGGTGAACTAACCCTTTAAAGCCTTTAATGGTGTCAGCAGCAGTGACAAGTTTTTCCTTTATATTGTCAGAGAGGTGAGAATGTATTTGTTCTCATGGAAAGTGTCAAGTGGGATATGAGGACAAATGGAGGGGTGGTGTGGATATGGATTCTGGCTGAGTGCCGTGTCACGGTGACTCGAGCTCCTCGGAGTCCCAGTGCTAGGATCAGTTTCCACGAGGTGAGGACACAAAGGCAGGAAGATAAAGACCTGCCAGAATACAATCAAACAGAACTGCACGCTGCAGTTTATTGTAGCTCTTCAAATTCTGCTATATGACAATCTCTTCTCGTCACAAGTATCATCATCCAGGTCATTGAAATGAAACGCAAGGCATTTATTAGAGGAGTTCTATGAGCTAAAAGAGGATTACAACTATAGAAGCGGCATGATGGATGATGCTGATGTAATTACATTTGGCATCATCTTCTTCAAGGTGAAGGATGTCATTTCTGCACCACTAGCGGCACCAGAAATGCAAAAATAACTAGATATTTACATTTGCTGATGAAAATGTGAGCTGTGCTTGCCAGTGCAAAAACTTTGAATGGTGGATTCCACGTGTGTTGTTGTCTGGTTGCTAAGGCTTTCCAGAGTATTGCTATGGGATTGCTAAGAGTGCTCTTGGTGCATTGCAATGCTGCCAGGGCATTCTGGGAGGTTTCTAGGTTTTTGTTAAGATTTGTCTGATTGTTAAGCTCTTTTAAGTGGTTGCTAGGAAATTGCTAACTTGCACAAGTCAAAAGCCTTACTACCACAAGCCCACTATCAAGTTTCTATGATATTCAGGTTTCTGTGGTTTACACAGTTTTTTTTAAGCTGTTTCAATTGCCAGGCAAAAAAATAAAAATAAAATGTTATGTTGGTTAAAAAAAAAATTGCAAGTTGATGCTTCAATCTACACTGCTATCTTTAAAGGATTAGTCCACTTTCAAATAAAATTTTCCTGATAATTTACTCACCCCCATGTCATTCAAGATGTTCATGTCTTCCTTTCATCATTCAAAAAGAAATTAAGGTTTTTGATGAAAACATTCCAGGATTTTTCTCCTTATAGTGGAGATAAGACCCTTATTCCTCATTTGGTATCGTTTAACACTAGAACCGCCGGGGGTTGCTATATACCTAAAACCGCCATGCGGGTAAATTTTACCCATGCACATTACACCTGTTTTTATATGGCTAAAGAATATATTATTTCACTGTATTATGTCACTGTCTTCACAAAGAAGTGTCTTGAGTCATGAAATGATTATGTATGGTCACCAACTATATTTTTGTCCTGTTGTTTTATGTTCAAGACTTTTTTTTTATGCAGGCTACACTAATCACTTTTCATAACGGTCAAGCTAAACAAGTCTGTACTGACAACGAGAATTAGAAGGAAGTAAATACATATCTGGGTGGTGTAATATTATAATTAATCATATATTAAAGGTGCCCTAGAACTTCTTTTTAAAAGATGTAATATAAGTCTAAGGTGTCCCCTGAATGTGTCTGTGAAGTTTCAGCTCAAAATACCCCATAGATTTTTTTTAATTCATTTTTTTTAACTGCCTATTTTGGGGAATCATTAACCCTCTGGAGTCTGAGGCTGATTTGGGGCTTGGAGAAGTTTTGACATGCTCTGACATTTGTGCTTTTTTCAGTTGTTCATAAACATATAAATGACAAAAGTGCCATTACACTGTATACAGCACAAACTAGGCTACAATAATATGTGAGGAACATGTATGTACATGTTTGTTTTTTTGAAGGAATAATGTTTATGCATGGTTATTGAAAAAACAAAAACTTAAGTCACTGAAATAAGGCCAAAAAAAAGTATATTAAATCTATGTTCACAAGACTTTTGGGTATTGGAAGTTGTAGACTAGAGTTTTTGCTTCAGAATTATGTAAAAATTATGCTGCCTACTCCTTCATATAAAACAATATATTGATTTAGTTTTTGTAAGACACTTTTTGCCAAGAAACACAGTATGCGTGGAGGCGTGAATCTGCATGAATAATGGGCCATTTACACCTGGGAAGACAAAAGAATCACATAATAATGACCTTAAATGACTTGCATATTAATGAGGCCTTTCGGTCAGGTAGGCTGTGAAAAAAACCCTCTGTAATAATGTCTCAGCTCATCAAAAACAGCAATACTGTGAAATATTATTACAATATAAAATAATGGTATTCTATTTTATTCTTTAAAATATAATGTATTTCTGTGGTGCAAAGTGTCTGAACAATTATGTTACACCTATGGCATTTCATATAGGCTTTTAGCTTAAAAGCATGCACATTTGGAGAAATATTGATGGATTCTTATATATATATATATATATATATATATATATATATATATATATATATATATATATATATATATATATATATATATATATATATATATATATATACTGAGAAATAATATTTATTGTCATCACTATGAGTGCTGGATACTGTGTTTTTAATTCATACTTGCAGCCGGAGGGCGCTCTTTACACCTGTAGTCCACAAATTCATAATATAAAAAAGAAAAGGAACTAGGAACTAATGGCATGTCTTCTAGAGATTGCTAACCATTGCTTTAACATCCAAATAAACACTTTTCAAGACCATAAATACACGATTGAGACGATGAATGCATGTATTGCCTCTGAATTTGCGTCTGAATAGCGCTGGCTCCACATTAGCGGATGATGAGCTGAATCACAGACTTCTGACATGGCTCTCTTTTCATACAGATTACATAAACACAGAATGTTTGTTTTCGATTTGACTTGCATGATTTAAAACCTGACATTTCAACATTTCTTTAGACGTAAGTGTAATTTTTTTTGTCATTAGTATTCATAAGTTACAGTTCATTTTCTGAGAACTATCAGATTGGACTTCGTTCAGAGGGAGAGGAGAGATCACGCATCATGTTAGTTTTCTTTATTTTACAAAAAGCACAACATTGTGTTTTTACTCTGAGTGTACACAAATAAAAGAAGACATTCTATAGTTTCAATTGATATATTACTTATGTCTCTATGACAAGAAATGACAGAGTATTTTAAGTCTGTTTTGATGCAATGTGAAAAAAAACCTGCAAAACGCGCCGGCGCGTTTTCAGACCTCAGGGAGTTAACTATGCACTGATATATAGGTTGCGGCCCCTTTAAATCTTCCGCTCCCCTGCCCCGGAGCTCGTGCTTGCCTTGAACAGCATAAAAACAGTTCACACAGCTAATATAAGCCTCAAAATGGATCTTTACAAGATGTTCGTCATGCATGCTGCATGCATGCGTCGGATTATGTGAGTAAAGTATTTATTTTGATGTTTATATTTGATTCTCTATGAGTTTGAGGCTGTGCTCTGTGGCTAACGGCTAATGCTACACTGTTGGAGAGATTTATAAAGAATGAAGTTGTGTTTATGAATTATACAGACTGCAAGTGTTTAAAAATTAAAATAGCGACGGCTCTCTTGTCTCCGTGAATACAGTAAGAAACGATGGTAACTTTAACTACATTTAACAGTACATTAGCTACATGCTAACGAAACATTTAGAAAGACAATTTACAAATATCACTAAAAATATCATGTAATCATGGATCATGTCAGTTATTATCGCTCCATCTGCCATTTTTCGCTGTTGTCCTTGCTTACCTAGTCGGATGATTCAGCTGTGCACAGATCCAGACGTTCTGCCCTTGTGTAATGCTTCGATCATGGGCTGGCATATGCAAATATTGGGGGCGTACATATTAATGATCCTGACTGTTACGTAACAGTCGGTGTTATGTTGAGATTCGCCTGTTCTTCGGAGGTCTTTTAAACAATTGAGATTTATATAAGAAGGAGGAAACAATGGAGTTTGAAACTCAATGTATGTCTTTTCCATGTACTGAACTCTTGTTATTCAACTATGCCAAGATAAATTCAATATTTAATTCTAGGGCACCTTTAAGATAACCCATGTTATTTAAATTACTAAAATAGTCTATAGACGATAATGAACAATAATAATTCACCACACTCCATAGGATGTATGATGCAATGACAAATTCAAGAGTGCAGCTTCACCCTAATTATTTAGTACATCCAAAGTTTATTGAAGCTCACCCTCTGTAACTATTGTAGCAATCCTGTCCTGAAGAACAGACTCAGTTTAATTTTTCTCGGAGGCTCTGGATAGCTGTCATGAGCCGTCAGATGCTGAGATGACCCAGGAGGCGTCACTGATCTCACCACCATCAAACTCTCAACACTCATGGCATTTAGGGATTCTACCTCTTCGGCATCCATAAATCGCCAGGTTTACTCATTGTGACTTTATTTATGAAACCGATGACTGCTAATTCAGTGAGTGAAAGGTGTTGCCTAGCAATGTACAATGTTTAAACATAAGGGGACGCGAAAATGACAGCGCGAAAATACAGGCGGATAAATTTGACCCGCATGGCGCTTATAGGTATAAATCCCCCGTTTTTTGATCTGATTTTATCTAAACATTTTTTAACACCAAGGGATTGTAAATTACACAATTTTAGTAAAAGTCAATGACTGTGAGACTTTTTATTGAAAACCTGTTATGTACATTTGAAAAACAGTCACTGTCACTTTTACACCAAAACATATCTTATTTATGGTTATCTTTGCACATTAAATTAGAAAACATAATTTAACATTTGGGGAAAAATGCCTTAATTCAACTTTAAAGGATTAGTTCACCCAAAAATGAAAATTCTAAACCCATTAAGACTTTCATTCATGTTCAAAATGCAAATGAAGATCTTTTGAATGTAATCTGAGAGATTTCTGTCCCTCCATTGACAGCTACGCAACTGAAACTTTGAGGCTTCAAAAAGTTCATAAAGAGATCGTAAAACTAATCCATATGAATTGAGTGGCTTAGTACAAATTTTCTGAAGAGACACGATTGCTTTATATAATGAACAGATTTAATTTAGGCTTTTATTCACATGTAAACATTGACCAGTGAACAGAAGCTCAACCGAACCTGCTTGACACGTGAGAACAACCTCTTTTGGAAGCTCAAACGTGTTGTGTAACACACGAGAATGAACCTCATTTGTTCTCACATGTCAAGCAAACATGTTTACCACAACTGATGTGTGTGTTGATGAATGTTTACATGTGAATAAAAGCCTAAATTAAATCTGTTCATCATAAAAACGATCGAGTCTCTTCAGAAAATTTGGACTAAATCACTTTATTCATGTGGATTCGTTTTCTGATCTCTTTATGAACTTTTTGAATTGTCAAAATCTCAATTGCGTAGCTGTCAATGGAGGGACAGAAAGCTCTCAGATTTCATCAAAAAGATCTTGATTTGTTTTCCGAAAATGAACAAAAGTTACGGGTGTAGGGTCTGGACCAATCAGCCACACAATTATTCATTGTATTTAATGAATTACCCATAAACTCACTCTCACTATCAAAGTTCTCTGAACCCATCCCCCTAAAACTGCAACCAGCATCCCAAATGTAGCTGGCACACAGGCCAACCTAGGTGTCCTGTTACAGATATATGGTACTTTTATGATCGGGAAGAATGCTGTAGAGACTAGTGACTCATTCTTCCTGAGAAGGACAAATAAACTCTCTTAATCCTATGTATTCTCTATATAACCACTTGGGAAATGTATAAACACGTATCCAATTTTCCCATCTCATGACTCTCCTTTTATAGGCTTTATTCTATGTATTAATTCTCTATTTTGAACTATTTTGGTATTAATGTTCCATAGTTGCAAATGTATAGTTAACTGAGATCACATTGGCAGCATGTTTGGTATCTACGGACTCCAACTTTCATTTCCTATTTGGTAATTTATGTTACATGTTACTAACTCTGTGACATGTTAGTATTATAAGAATCTAGAAGGTTATTCTCTCATTCATCCAATCCAGTGTCTTATGCTAATATCTTGCTACAGAACAAAGATTCGTAAAACTTCCCTCTGAAAGGGAAACTCCTTATTGGCTCAGATACCTCAAGAGGGTGTGACATCTTCACCTCTTATATTCACTGATCACAAGATCAAACCCCTCTTCTTCTCTTTTACTGACAAATGTTGACGTCAAGATGACGCTTTAAGAAGCTAGAAGCTTCTAAGGAACCCCAAGCTTGTGCCAGGCCTCGGCCTAGACCTTCCATTCACCAAAGATCCTCTGAATCCAACTGGTTCTCTTTCATCAAGACAATATCAGCAAAGATTCAACGGAAGCCTCCACAAACTGCATCAGGACAGTTTTAATTCAACTTGGAGAGACATGCAAGCAACAAACTTAGTCTCATTATCGGATACATTGAGTATCCTTACCCTTTTTAAAGAAGGGCCTGTTAAAACTAAACTGATGGTTTGCTCAAGGCTGTTGGTCTACTGAATGTCAAACAATGCTGTAACCTCTTGCTTCCTGTACTCTGCTTTAGCTCTCTCTCTCTTGGTAAACTGTATGCATGCATGTGTGTGAATGTATAATGAGTAGTTAAGTGTTTAGTCTAGTTAATAAAGTCTTGTTCATGTCACACGTAAGGTTGTCTGTGTTTTGCGCTCATATACTGGAGTCCCTATTCATGTCGATCCTGACTACAGGCTTTTAGTAGAATAAGATTGTTATTTCCCATAACCTGGAAATTAACATTTCTTAGAATTAATAAACAATTAACACTGTGTGTTCATTGGACAACAGGTTAATTGATTGTAATATTAATTGTATTACATTAAGTTAATTTTATTAACTGATTCAAATATTAATAATTAATTATAACTAGTTATAATTAATTATTCATATTTATTTGGAGCTAATTTGCTACATGGGAGTGGAACAACATAAAGGCGAGTAATTAATTACATAATTTTCATTTTGGGGTGAACTATCCCTTTAAATATAACATGACTATCACCTAAAAGCATTGAAATACTTGTTAGGCCTCTGTGTGGTCCTCTGTTATAAACAGATACAGACAGGCTCTCTGTGAACGCCACAATATTTCACCTCACAAATGAAACAGATTATCTGCCAGTGCAGCCACTGCTGATAGAGACTCCCGCTGTGTACAAATTCACAGCGAGTTTCCCACAGCTAGATCACAAAACAATTCAAATTTCTCAACTGAGTTGAAAATTTAGGGTCTCCTTTCAATCTTTTTTATATTAGCGGGGCTAAGGGAACTACTAAATGTGCAAAATTTGAAAAGGCAGCACAGATCTACCATGAAATTAGAATGCATTTCATACACCGAAATGGGGTAACAATTTTAAAACAATCAACAACTGCTTGATGTTTTTCACTGAAGTTTATAATAGTGACAACAAGCAGGGAAAAAAGCATTAGGTACGACCTCATTAAGCCAAATCACTCACTATAGCAAGACAGAAGCTTAAGCGTCTGTTTTCTTTGTACACAACACTGTCCTTATCATCAGTGATCTGTGACTCAATTAGTACAGACAGCAATTGACTGTAATGAATTAGGAACCCGTTGACCCAGGTAAGTTGGATATCAATCTGTTTCCCGATAAGGGACACGTGTCACACTTCATGCGTCAATATCGTCCTGCCTCTGGATCGGTTATCAGTAATCACAAATCAATATGTCCTGATGCAGGTCACTCCAGGTGTTTGCGCATATAGTTTTGTTTACCAAATAGATTGTGAAGGACACGTGCAATATTTTATATGTACTCAAGACAAGCAGCAAATATATTACTGATGAATACAGGGCTTTAATAAGCAATAAATAACTGATTACTTTGTTTTGACCTTTCTAATGTGGGTTTATATGTATAAATATGATAATGCATTTCACTCAGGCAGCATAAACAGATTTTGACAGTCAATTTGCAGTAGTTTTGTGCCACAGTGCCTCCTATGGGCCACTTTAGTAAAGACTCTTCAGAGACTGGAAGGTGAGAAAGGAGTCCTGCTCAATGCCTGACAGGCTGACCTGTCTTTGAGGCTTACAGTATAAGTAAGCAATAAGGTACTCAAGACTAGTGCTGTATCGTGAATAAGTCACGGCTGAAGAGCATTGTTAGGCACGACGCGAAGCAACCCCTTCAGCTGTGACTCATTCACGATACAGCACTCGAGTACCTTACTGCTTTTATAAAACGGTTACCACACAATACAAATATTAAAGCCAAAAATACATGTATCAATGCAGCTTTCATGAAGTAAAATCACTAAAAGCCTTCCTTCTGCCGGAAAAAAAATAGTCCCTGACCGTGAACAGCAACAGAAGTTACATTATTACACCTTTAGATGGCGGCAAAGACTGTCTTTATGAGTGTGTCAGTCAGTAGTAAAGACTTTTATATTGAAAAGACTGAATTGATGTGAACACGAAACAAGACGCAACTGACAAATGCTTTGACTAGCACTGTCAGTCATGGGAAAACCCCTTAATTGTTAAAAAGACAAGATAATACATTGAACATTTAAACAGATTTTTTATTATGAACATAGGACTGACCTGAAGGAAAATGCTAAATATGAATGCAGGTAATAAACTCGCTCACTCGATCTCTTTCTCACAATATAATCTTCTACATAATACAGTAAGCTTCAATGAACAATATAAATTGAGAACAAACAGTTTACGTTGCCAAGAGTGGTTGCTAAGGGTGTTGTGTAGTGATACACAGAACTGTTGGATGAAGTGGTCATAGACGCGTTTTATCATGAATAAAACACAGCTATTTACCAATCAGAATCAAGGACAGGAACTAACCATTTTATAAGTGTAAAGTTAGCATTAGGCTTATTATAGTTAACTAAAACTAAAAGCATAAAAACTGAAAATAAAACAACACTGGTTAGCTGTTGTTTTAGGGCCATCCATCCTCCACAATCCTAGCTGATAATGTACTCTGAGGGGCAGTTTACACGACACCATTTTCAAATAAAAATGGAAAACTTTGTATGTGTTTTGGCCGTTCATTTACACAATAATGACGTTTTTGGGGCCTGAAAACGCAAACTCTTGAAAATGGGTTTCAAAGTGCAAGTTTTTGAAAACTGTACTGTTATCATCTTCATGTAAACTACAAAAACTTGAATTTGAGTATTACATGTTCAGTCTATAGGTGCGTATAATGCTTCTTTACAAAGTGACATCGCCAACTACTGGCCTAGCATGAAAAATACAGCGTTTTTAGTCGTTTTCACGGATCCATGTGAACAGGGATCGTTTTGACAACGTTGTAGTCTGTACACAAAAAAAAAAGGGGAAAAACTTGACCATTTTTAGTACATCATTGTAGTCTAAACTATACTCCTAATTTGATCATAAAAATGGTGGATAATGATTCACAATGATTGTTATGATTTATTTATTTTTTGGACAAGATATAGTGAATTTATAAGACATGTCATATCAGGGAAAAACATAATACTGCCGCAAATGTATTCATAAAGATTTATGTGTGCCGACACGCAAGCGGTAAGCAGTGATAAAGAAATAGCTGCGAGACATCCTGGGAATCTTGATATTCCGTCCTGCTTTGGAGCCGTGCTCGATGTTTTCTCTCTTGTCAGACGAAGGCAGAAGAGTTTTATGGAAATGAGCCCACCTGCCACAGGGGGGTCGACAGTGCATGAAGCACTGGAAACAGTCAATCTCTGTTTGCCATTCATCACTTTTTTTCCCCTCTTTTCTGTTTTTAAGTTCCAATTTCAGATTTCTTCAGTCCTGTCTTTCATCTCTTTTAGAGATGGGGTAATTTACACTTCGTCTTTAAATTCATTCTCGTCTGACGCAGCCCTTGGTTATCTGTTCACATCCTGACGAGCATCACTGGCTCTTCTAAAAGGTTCGGCTATGACTCACCAGAGCCCTCACTTTGACGAGATCAAGGCAAATGTTTTTTTTTTCCTCCTCAGCCTCCAAAACAACCCCCTCCCCTCTTTAATTCAATGTCCGCAGACACATTTGATTTTGTCGAACACAAGAAGCAAAGGGGCTCTTTCACCCTGCTGACATCATAAATCTGGGCTACTTTGAAAAGTGTGACGGCCATGTTTGAACAATCTCATTCCTCACCTCTGCCAGGGCGAGATGGTTTTTCCAAAATGTGAGATATGCAGAAAGAGGGGATCTTCGCAATGTTTTATGTTCTGCTACTGCCCTCTGCTGCACGATGTGTAATCAAACACTCAAAATGTGCTGCTGTTAGCACATCCATGAAATGTCAAGCTATCCTGAATGGCTTAAGGAGACTTTAAAGTGACAGTTCACCTTAGAATAAAATAAATGAAATTTAAAATAAATAAATAAATAAATAATTTACTCCCCTCATGTCCTTCCAAACCTTATGTCTTTCTTCCATGTAACAAAAGAAGACATTTATTTTCATATATAAGGCAGTCAAAGATTTTAAAGACAAGAATGTCAGTGTATAACCAATTTAATTTGATTGTGTATATTGTAAATACTACTGTTCAAAGGTTTAGGGTCAAAGATTTTATGTTTTTGGTTATTTTTTTATGTTTTTGTTATGCTGCATCAAGGCTCCATTTATTTGATTAAAAATACAGTAAAATATTATTATATTATAGTAACTGTTTTCTATTGTAATATATTTTAAAATGTAATTTTATTCATGTGATCAAAGCTGAATTTTCAGCATCAACATTCAGTGTCACATGATCCTCCAGAAATCATTCTAATGATGATTTGATGATCAAGAAACATTTCTGATTATTATCAATGCTGAAAACAGTTGTGCTGCTTAATATTTTTGTGGAAACCTTGAGTTTACTTCAGATAGAAATATTTTGTGACAATCTTTTGTTTGTCTTTTGTATAAATGTCACATTTGATTAATGCATCCTTGCTTGAAAAATAAAATAATAAAATAAAAAAGCATTTGGCTTCAGAATACCTGTAATATTTATAGTATATTCTGCGACAGAACTACTTTTTCTCCCATCCACTTTCATTGTAGGAAAAAAGCAGTGTCAAAACCCACTTGTTTTGTTCCCCACCAAAAAAAAAAAAAAGTCTGAAAAATGAAAGGGTCTGAAAGAACATGAGGTAAGTAAATGATGACATGAGGACAAATTATTCATTTTTTAGGGGTGAACTATTAATTTTAATGAGCTCTGAACACTATGAAACTACTTTCTTGAACACTAAAGGCACCCAATTACAAGTAATAGATTAAATTTACAGGTATCGTTGAAACAATGAAACAACTGCAGAGTGAGAACAAAGAGTAAATAGAATAACCTCTGTTTGTCTCATTTTCAGTGTCAGACTTCAATTTAGCCGCGCTGTGTACTGAAAGCAAGAACACGTCTTCTAATGGACTAGATAAGAGGACACTGATGGTTTGTGTCTGTTGTGGTTTACCACAATAACAAGTTTAGGCAGCATACTGCATTTCGTCTCCTCAGTTGCTGCAGACTTGCCGAGGATGCAGTGAGACGAGTTTGAGTGCCTGCTCTACAAATGACATTAGTTCATTTCAGAAGTCATGAAAAAAGTGCCTTTCCTGCGTCTGAAGAGGAATGTAACATAAATTTTCAATTTATATTCTGTCTATCTGCAAAACTGTAGTGTCAAACTGCATTGTCAGCACAAAAAATAGAAGTTAGAGTGAGGAGAGATATATTTTGAATCGTATCAGATGCTTTGATTCAACTCTTTTTAATGGATGGTAAGAGTAGTGAAACAATGGAAACATTCAAGTTGTGCTTTTACAGACATGCTGAGGGAAAAAAAAGAAACTCGGCTCTGGCTGATATTCCCAAAAGCTTTCAAGATCACACACAACAAAAACAACTCTTTTAAAGGTACAGTATGTAACTATTTTGGTTCAAAATAAAGGGAATTTAAATGAGCCAATACATCATCAGTCCCAGTTTTGTTTTTTAACCTCCAGATGGCCAAAAGTTACATAAATTAAATCTAAAAGAATTGATTCTTATTTAAATTTCAAAACAGTACCATGATGTAAATTATCAGATAAATGTTCGGAGGTTTTCCACCCGCTTGCAAAGTTACCTAAACACGCTATCAAACCTAGCCTAACTATAACAAAACAGAGGAAACAAAACATTTTATTAAATTACATAAATATTGCACGAAGAAACAATTTACATACAGTGCAATTCTCTGTTAAAGCCTTCACTATAATTATATGAAAAAAAGAAAAAATATTTGAGATGCTTTTGATGTTATAATACAATATGTACAATTTACTTTTATGACAAACCGAATTTTATGAAAATCCATCAGAATGGACTGTTAGTTTCTTTTGCAGACCATATCAGTTAACTAAAACTATAAATATCAGATCAAAAATGTATTAGAAATGTTGCCTTGAGCTAACTGAAATAAGTTTAAAGTTGATAAACTAAATAACTAAAACTAGAACAGAAATGAAACTCATTTCATTAAGTCAAATTTAAAAAAAAGCTAATGAAAGACAAAAGCACAAAAATAAAAAGATTAAAATAATATATAAATAATATATAAAAAATATATAAATATAATAAATAATAATATAAAATACTATAAATAATATATAAAAATTTATAAATATAATAAATAATAATATAAAATAATATAAATAATATATACAAATAATTGCAATATACACTGTAAAAAAAAAAAAAAAAAAAAAAAAAAAAAATCGTAGTTTTTACAAAATAATTTTGGCAGCTGTTGCCAGAATAATTTTGTAAAAAATACAGAAAAACTGTAAACTTATTTAGTAGTAATAGTAAATTCAACAATGCACACTACTAGTAAAATCTGTTTTGTACCTTTAACATATACTGACAACCACCATAATAATGCAGGTGGTAAAAGAGAAAGACACATGAAGAATCAGAGTTCATCACAAGTAGCTTTTCCACAAGCTGAAGTATATACACTGTAAAAAATGACCGTGATTTTAACAGTAAAAGACTGTAAAAATGCTGCGGTGAAAAACTGTCAATTGGTTTACAGAAAGTTTCCGTACTATATACGGTGAATAACTGTAATAGATCTAACGGAACATTTAATGTAATTTTACGGTAAAATACCGTTAAATTCACAGTTTTTGGAAGTGAAAAATAACAATTCATTGTAAAATTTACAGTGAAAAACCATAAATTGACATTCCCACAATTCCCTGCCTGACACTTCACATTTGATATATTTTCGTTGAAATAACTCTGTTTCTTCTTAGTTTTTCTCATTTTTTTCTAGTTTTTTACCGTAAATTTTACTGGGATTTTTTTTACAGTGTACTAATCACATTCACACAAATGCAACACACCATCACGTTAACCCACAATACTTCAATAATGCAATAAACATTCATTAAACAACAGAAGATGTAACATAAAATCCTAATGTACATAACTGATAACAATTATTACAACTATTAAGAAACATGATTATTTAAACAAAATACTTCCAAATGTGGAGTGTCATACAGGGAATTGTGTGAATATCAGTTTACAGTTTTTGACTGTAAATTATACATTGATTTGTTCTTTTTTACTTCTAAAGACTGTAAAATTTACAGCATTTTTCTGTGAAAATTACATAAAATGTCTGGTTAGTGCGTTTTTACAATATTTTACCACTAAAATCACATTCATTTTTTACAGTGTATTAATTAATTAAAAACTATTACAGTTAATACTAAAATAACACTGCTTTAATTGACTTTCATGTATTGACAGACAGATATGGGCCTTTCCAATTTGACTGATATACCTTTCCAATTCCATACAGATGTATCATGGTAAATAGGAACAGCTGCTAATGCAGCAATTGGATATTCTCTGGCTCCGGCTCTAGACCTGAATATAATCAACCTACTTGTATGTATGGCACCCTCCATGACACATTTTGTTTAATCTCTCATCATGGTTCAATATGACCTCAAACACCCAGGGGCAAATGAAAAGAAGACTCAGACTAAATGAGACCTGACCAGTATAACTGCGAGTGCATTAAAATATGTTCATTTTCAGTATCTGAACAATAAATAGTGCAGTCACCATCAAGGCTGTCAGGTTTCTTATCTCATAGTAGCTTAATTGACTAAACTGATCTCCCGCTTCTCTAATTATATGTGCAATACTTACTGTCTGAAATGGGATGTGCCCTTGAATTATACAAACGAAGGTAAACAGTTATTTCTCTCTGACGTGAGACTGCCACAGCTGTCTTGGCCAATAACTCTCTCGCTACTCAGATAATACTCAATCAAGCGTTATTTGCCAGCAGTCACGATCTGGAAGAGCAATCGTGTGCTGTGTCAGACTGGCATGATGGGGCGTGTGTGAAACACAACAAGGCCAATAAATTTAATGAGAATTTAAGTGCTTGCTAAAGAAAAACTGCCACAAAAACTGTATTGTGTTGTGGGTCGTTGCCATTGAATTGCTATATGTTTGCTAAGGTGTTCTGTGTGGTTTTTAGGTGTTGCTGATAACTTCCAAAGTCAAAAGTTCCCACCCCCAAGTTTGGGCCCTAAATAAATCTCCCCTGGAAAAATAAATAAATAAATATTTACACCAGCCAGAAGTAACAAGTTTAATGCTGTGTTCACACCAAACGCGAATAGAGCGTCTGGCGCGAATGATTTCAATGTTAAGTCAATGTAAAGACACGTTTACGCGCGTCTGGAGGTCTCGCGCCGCGAATGAGCCGTTTAGCGCAGCGCGGAAGACGCAAATTCGCCTCATTCGCGCGTCTAGTTCGCGCGAACGACGCAAATTTTCGCGTTACGCGGGAATGGTGCTTTTTGTGCATTTACGCGTTTGACGCGAATTCGAGTCTAACGCCCGAGTTGAAAAATTTGAACTTTGGCGTAAATTCGCGCCACGTTAACCAATCAGGAGCCTGCTTGCTGCTGTGGTGGCAGGCCCGCCCTGAGTCACTCTTTCAAAATGGAGGAACGACTGATATTATCAGTGAGCAGTCACCCAGAGATTTATGACACAAGTTCATACTTCTATAGAGACAGGAATAAAAAGGACCTTGCTTGGAAGAGTGTCGGTGAGGAGATTGGGCAACCTGGTAAGTTGTAAATACACATTTCACTTTTGAGTCACGTACACGTTTATCGACCCGCCAATACAAAGCGGTAGCTCTCTCGATGAACGCACGATCAACATCAGCCATCTTGCAAACAGACAACCGCCTAGCACTTGCCCCTCCCACAAGAAGCGGATTTCGCCTCGGACGCGCGTCAATTTCGCTTCAAACGCTTGTTTTTTTATGCACGTCTATTTCGCTCTAGACGCGCGAATGCATTCAAAATGTTCAAGCAGCAAACTAGACGTTTTTTTTCCCTATTCTACTTACCGTGCCTCGTGTTCTTGAAAACAATACCATTAAGTCCCGTTCACACCGCGACTTCCGGCGACAAGAGCGACAGTGACCGTTGGCGACAGAATGTAGGCATGTCAAGCGACGGGAGACACGCGACAAAAGTTCAGATATTTCAACTTTATGCAAATCCGGAGCGAATTTCGCAAGCGACAGCCAATAGGAATGAAGCTCTCTGGAGCTCACGTCACCGTCTCGAGTGCAGGCAAGACAGATAGGAATAGTTCCGGAGCGATTTCACTGTTTTATATGATTTGACTGTACATACATGGATATAATAAAACGATGCGTGGAAAAGAAACTGTCGGCAGTCTTGTGAGTTTGATTCATACATTGATAGTTTGTGTGTTGTTAATTATATGATGTTGTGAGCAGTTTAGAGCTGCTGCAGTTCATATTACAGTTTCTCCTGCATTGTGTTCATTATTAGGGACAAGAAAATTGATTATTTGTCAAATTCGAATGATGTTTTAGTATTTTTTTGTCAGTATGAGTGAGTTTAATTTGTTGATAGACCGATCGTTAATCTAGTTAATCATTTATTGCACTGAGCTCTGCAGTCACAACACTCTACAACAGCAGAATGTTACTTTTAATTACTTTAAACCTAATTCCTAGTCAAATTAGAATGATTTCTTAGTTTTATAATATCATTTGTGACTGCATTTTCTATAGATATGGTCAGACGTGCAGTCTACCAATGATATTAAAGCGACAGCACTAGGAACGCCCACAAGCGACTTCACAGTACAGAGACTAGCGACATGCAGCGAAAAAGTCGCTGGCGGTGTGAACGGGGCTTTATCGTCTCTTTGTAAACTATAAAAAAATGTGAATTTGTGAAAACTGTGACATCATGCACGTGTGTATTACATGTTCAGGTTATAGACTTACAAAGTGACATCACCAACTACTGGTCTGGCAGCATAATACAGTGTTTTTAGTTGTTTGTGCGAATCCTTGTGAAAGGGATCATTTTGAGAAAAAAACTTAGCCGTTTTTAGAACATCGCTGTCATGTAAACGTACCCTCAAACTGTAACTAAATTTAAAATGAAAACTGAAAATATAAAAATAAAAACCAATTCAAAACAATTATAAAAGCTATATTGATATTATAACTGGTGTCACTCAGAGCTGGTGTCACACACAAGGGTATTGGTGGCCAGGTGTTTTGTTGGAGATTCAAATGTATATATCCTCCTGGCCAGGACATATAAATTTAAATCTCACACAAAACATATACACACACATACAAAAATGACATATTTCCTGTCTACCGGAAACATGGGTGGTACGTTCTGCTTTCTGCAGTCTCAATCTGCCAGAAAGAGATAAGTATTTTTTTTTTACTCCAAATCAATTTTACTGCGATAACGCAATTTCTTTTCTTCCCTCCCAACCTCTGATCGTAACCATGACGAAGAATCAATCCTAAACTGGAACAAATGCAGTCAGTTCATAGAGGGAAATGGTTCCTATTTGTTCCCAGCTGGTCAATACGCATTTGAAGCCCAGTCAAGAGCGGTTTAATGAATGCGTGCTGGCTTGTTTACCATAGGAGACAGAGACATCATTTCAGACTCCATGTTTCTGGCCTGCACTTTGCCAGTGCTTCATGCCATGATTACTATGAAGCAAATATAGGAATATATTCCAGCTTAATTTCCACAGCTGTCGAGCATCTGAATGCTGGCATAGGTAGGGAGAAATATCACGCCAGCTTTCCATGGTGGTGTGTGTCCATTAACAAACTGTGCAACGCTCTGGAAAATACAGGTGTAACTAGTCAATTTAAAATCTAAATTTAACCAATTTACCTTCTTAATCTGTGCATGTCTTTGTAATAAAATGTAAATCAGCTCCATAGATTTTGTCTTATTGAATATCCATTCATGTTTTAACTACTGCATTTTGGTGGAAATGTCACTTCAGTTTATGTACATAATCATGAGTTAGGAAGTCTACTATAAAGCTGTGGTAATTGTGGATATAGTTAATATGTTGAGTCTACAATTTTAGTTAAGAATTATTTAGGAGTTAATACTTTTATTAATTAACTAATTATCAATTAAGACATTAAATTGATCAAAGGTAACAGTAAAGACACGTATGCTGTTACAAAAGATTTATATTTCAAATAAATGCTGTTCTTTTTGACTTTTTAAAGAATCATGAAAAAAATGTATCAGGGTTTCCACAATAATGTTAAGCAGCACATGTATTTTCAACATTGATAATAATAATAAATGTTTCCTGAGCAGCAAATCAGCATATTAGAATGATTTCTGATCATATGACACTGAAGACTTGAGTAATGATGCTGAAAATCAAGTTTTTAATGTTGTTTATATTTCTATGTGGTGTTTTTAATAAGCTTTAAGACATGTGCAAATTTATAAGTCAACACCATTGCTGAGTACTTTCTCTTTAAAACTGCAGTGATCCACAGACAGTTTCAAAAACGCGGTTTGAAATCGCTGGTGTTTCTTTAGCATATCATTACCTATGACCGATCTGAAGCAAGGGAGTCTTAAAAGTGCCCTAGAACCAGTTTTCACAAGATGTAATATAAGTCTAAGGTGTCCCCTGAATGTGTCTGTGAAGTTTCAGCTCAAAATACCACATAGATTTTTTTTAATTAAGTTTTTAAATGCCTATTTTGGGGCATCATTAACTATGCACCGATTCAGTCTGCGGCCCCTTTAAATTGCGCGCTCCCTGCCCCCTGAGCTCTCGACTATAATACAGTGCATAAACAAAGTTCACACAGCTAATATAACCCTCAAATGGATCTTTACAAGATGTTCGTCATGCATACTGCATGCATGTGTCGGATCATGTGAGTATAGTATTTATTTGGATGTTTACATTTGATTCTGAATGAGTTTGAGGCTATGCTGCGTGGCTAATGGCTAATGCTACACTGTTGGAGAGATTTATAAAGAATGAAGTCGTGTTTATGAATTATATAGACTGCAAGTGTTTAAAAATGAAAATAGGCTCTCGTCTCTGTGAATACAGTAAGAAACGATGGTAACTTTAACCACATTTAACAGTACATTAGCAACATGCTAACGAAACATTTAGAAAGACAATTTACAAATATCACTAAAAATATCATGATATCATGGATCATGTCAGTTATTATCGCTCCATCTGCCATTTTTCGCTGTTGTTCTTGCTTGCTTACCTAGTCTGATGATTCAGCTGTGCACATCCAGACGTTACTGGCTGCCCTTGTGTAATGCCTTGAACATGAGCTGGCATATGCAAATATTGGGGGCGTACATATTAATGATCCCGACTGTGACATAACAGTCGGTGTTATGTTGAGATTCGCCTGTTCTTCTGAGGTCTTTTAAACAAATGATATTAATATAAGAAGGAGGAAACAATGGTGTTCGAGACTGTATGTCATTTCCATGTACTAAACTCTTGTTATTCAACTGTGCCAAGGTAAATTCAATTTTTAATTCTAGGGCACCTTTAAAAGAAGGTTATCCCAGTATATTTTTCTGTTCATATGAAAAATCGGGTAGATTTAGCAATATAGTGAGTGTATGATGTATATTATGATGTTATGATGAACTATATGCCTTTCTCCACTGACGTTCTAAACGTTTCTAAGGATACTGATTGTTAGAAGACAGCTGTCTGACTCATGAATGTGAACATGGTTTGTAACATTAGCAGCACATTATTAGCTGTTTGATGTCAAGCAAAAGGCTAATCATATTAATTACCATTATGTGTCCGACGTTGTAAAGAGTGATACCATTGTGCAGCGTTTACCTCAGTAAGTTGACCGAGTGGATCTCTGAGCTTGTGCGAGTGAGTGGAGGCAGGGCTAATTTGCATATTCATAAATCAGCATATACTAAATGAAGCAAGGGTGTAGAGTTACATTCAAGCTTTAAGGGATAAATTTATTGACTGCAGGGGGACTTGTGTTAATTGTAATAAAACTTCACAATCACAAAGTTACCATTTTACTATATTGTTTGATAAAAACAATGCAGTCCTCTTAAACGACCACAAACTTTTGAACAGCAGTGTAATTTCTGTATTAAATTACAATTCAGTACATTCATTTTTTTGTGTAATTCCAATTTTAATTCCAATTCAACTTTCTGCATGTTAATTTGAATTCACACTAAACTGAATTCTTCAAACCTTGTTATACACAAAACTATGATTTTAATAAATTTTTAAGGTATGACCGGCATATTTGAGTTTTTTTTATTGAGAGAATCAAGTGAAAAGGTAAATTTATTTATTTTTAAAGTCAGTGGAAAAGTCCAACCAAAAAGCAAAGACCAGTAACGTAAGCAGCTTGAATTTTTCCCATCATTCATGTTGACTGCTTTGCCTCCTCGTATTGATTAACAGACATTGTGGGTGAACAGCACTGCAGAGGGCCTGCCTTCAGATGTCACAGCATCTAAAATCTTTATGGACTCTCAACATTCTCTGTCAACTGAGACTGTAACCGTGCAGAAATCCAATTACAGCCCAATGCGATGCAATGACTATTAAATGGATGATTTACACGGCGAGCAGAAGGCGCTCTGTACGGAGCTGTAGTAATACTGTACTGTTAATTCCTGAGAAATGCTTGTATGGCATTCTGATTGATACTATCGACCCAGACCGTGGACCAGTCATCAGGGGCCACCATGCGGAGGCGTCAATAAGCGTCCATTTAAAGCAAGAGCATGCCACAAATGGTGAAGAAATTCAATTTTCCATCATTCGTTTCAAAGAGCGTTGTTGTGTGGTCTCCTTGACACGTCCCATCAAACAAAAGCACCGCTGTGCAGCCGAGAGACTACAGACTGGCAGAGCACTTAATGTACATGGTTATCCATTCCCCAGGAGCTCGCTTCTGACAGAGCGCTAGCACCTCTAGACTCTATCTACTCGCTGCCAGGGTGAAAAATACATAGCGTGGATTGCCGAGAAAATTCTTGCCGAACTGAACAGTCCGTCAAATATTCAAGGCAATAAAATGAGTGGAAACCAGTTCAGTTAAAACTCTGGACAAACTGTTTGAAAACTGAAAATGAAAACCTGCTGATATAATCATATGCAGTGGGGCCAAAATCTGTAACCAGTAGCAAATATGCTTTTATTTTAAAACACTCATAATCTGAGTGAAAAGTTTAACTTAAAAACTTAGCATGAATTTCAAGTCACCTTTATTTCTATATCGCTTTTTACAATACAGATTGTTTCAAAGCAGTTTCACAAGGATAAACAGGAAAATGATTCAATGATGCAGCTATTAAAAAAGAAAATTGTGTCACTGTTCAGTTGAAGTTAGTTCATTGTTGATTCAGTATGGTTTGATAATAACTGTGTAAAGATCATCAAATCTACAAAACATCTATAAAGCAGCTCTGCAGAAAACAGTAGCTGTGTTTCCATTACCCTTCAAATTGAGCAAATTGAAAATACGCCCACTGGAAACATCAGTTTCTCAAAAACTTCCATATATCGCAAAAAAAGTTTTTCCACTCACATGGAAGGTGGTTTTTCAGGCAATTTAATGCTTGGATGACATGCCTACGTCTCCTTTAATTAGAAATAATGGCTAGTGCAGTGGCTGCAATATATTTAAACATACTAACATTCATTGCCTTGATTTTTGGAATGACATCACGAGAGGAAAAAAAAAAAATGTTTTAGTCACACAACATTATTGGAAATTTCGCAATAGCTTTTTATCGACATTTAGAAAGTATCACAAAAGTTTTGCGCAAATCTGTAATGGAAACTAGTGATGTCATTGTCCAGTTTGGTTCTCATCCAATGTCAGTACAGTCAAATCAATAATATTGCTACAACTAAGCAAGCCAAAGGGGGCAGTGGCAAGGAACCCAAACTCCATTGGTGACTGAAATGGAAAACGAAAAAAAAAAAAAAAGTATAAGAGAAACCAGGCTCATTCAGGCGGACAGTTCTCTTCTGAATAAATGAACCAACATGGTGTGGTTATGAATCACATGTCAGATTGAAGATTGGTATTATTAATGTCTCAGTATTTGGTTTGTCCACCTTTTGCTTTAATGGCAGCAGCAACATGAACAAGTTTGTTAAACCTGATGATCATGTTCTCCAGCATGATTTGAGATGATGATCCAAAGAGCATCTTAATGGAAGAAGAACATTTGACCCCATCTGTACAAAGAGTCATGTGATCAATGTCAAATTTTTACTGACTTGAGTAAAGACCTACAAATAAGGGAGAATGTTTAATGTTTCTTAAATATTTTAGGTTTTTGCATTTTTCTTAGTTTATTTTACAAGTTGAAATCACATTTTGGAATGGCATATTTTAAATCTCAGACATTTGGGCCCCACTGTACATCTATAATAGGCCTTTTTTAGATGTTTACATTCATTCTTCCTTTAATTTTTATGAATGAAGTTTTTCAGCTAAACTTTTTCGGTAGCCAAAATTTCAGTACATACCTTATGCAATCCGCTGTGTAAGGACAGAAAATGAGTGCTTTCAATAATAATAATAACAATAATAAAAACAATTACTGATAATTAAAAAAAAAAAAAAAAACAGCACTCTTTGGACTAAAATCTGAAAAAGTGCGATTTCACTCAAACATGACAATGGAATTTTGGAGATTTCATTGCACTCTTAATGGAATCTACTGGAATCTGACACAGGGAAACTAATGCACAGAAGACACACATACTTTCAATTAATAAATATATAAACAAAGACAATGAGAAAAAAAAAAAAAGTGTGAGCTGTCAACAATAGATAAAGTTAGTTTCCCCAGCAGAGAGCAGAGGCAGTGCCTGTTCATCACCCTGTTGTATGAGAGGTGCTGCTTCAGTGTAATTTATGAAGTGTGAGGCTCCTAACGGCATCATCAACAACACCCTCTCATGCCCTTCTCCCCCTCTCCATGTCTGCATCTCTCCTCTCTCCTTCTTTCCTTCCTCTGCCTCTCACTATCTCCTCTTGTGAAAAGTAGACAGCCCCACAGCGCATTTTTCAGCTCTGCTCTTTAACGCTCCATTCATCACTGGCAGAAGAGCCTGTCTCTATCTCTTTCCCAGCACTGGCCAAGAGGACGTGCTTCCACATTAAATACCTATTCCTCACCCTGTGTCTTACAGGATAAAAGTGCCCCTGGTTTTGTAGCTCAACATGTTCTGTGAATTAAAGAGGAGTTCCTTAATTTTTCAAGATTACATCTTAGTGGTTTCAGTCGAAGAAGCTCTGAGAAAAGAGGAATATCGATTGGACAATGAGTTTCTGAATGAATGAAATATAGGGATCACTCCCAACTAATTACAAACAAATATGTAGAGAATGAAAGAACTAAATGCAAATTAATTATGCTGCACAAACATTTTTTTTTTCTAATCCAAGAAATACAATGCAGTGAGTGAATATGTAATTTCCCTGCCCTTAATAAATAAATAAATAAATAAATGTTTACTGGCAAAATATTTACTACACTAAAAAGAAATATTTAATTTACATGCTGCTTAAAAAAAAAAAAAAAAAAAAAAAAAAAAAAAAGAAAAAGAAAAAAAAATCAGAATATACTCCAACATTTGATGGTGTAGTTACGGCATCTGCCAGCAGGGGCTAACATAACCCTAACTAACCAGCCAAAACTTTGATGCTTACTGTTAAACATTGTTGATTTCACTAGTGCTATTCTGCCATATAATCTCAGGAGGTTTACCAAAAGGCCTGAACCTGCACTAACAAATACTTACTAAAATGTATATGATGGCATCATACCCAGATCCCAGGTTCAAATTCAAAATTAAGATCCCTGCTGGTCATGCCTGTGCCTGATCATTTCAGGGATGTGTTGCATCTTATTGTGTTAACATGTTACAAAGTAAAATCAAGTCTTGTGGTCGCTTAAAGACCAAGAAAGAGTAAACAAGACACAGACAATGTGTGAAATCTAACAGATTAGAGAAACATAATCTATCATGTTATTCATAAAGTGAACTATTGGCTCTTTTAGGTCTCAAGATTATGCATATAATGCCACTAAATGTTTCACACACAAAAAAACAAAACACCATTTTGAAATGACTGTAAAATTATAAACATTTAGTTAATCATTATTAGAGGAAGGGAACTAAAGAACGAACGAACGAACGAGCACATGAAAAAGGGATGAATGAATGAATGAATGAGGAAGGAAGACATGAATGAATGAATGAATGAATGAATGAATGAATAAGAGAACGAATGAATGAATGAATGAATGAATGAATGAATGAAGAAAGAAAGAAAGAAAGAAAGAAAGAATGAATGAGGAAGGGAGACGAATGAATGAATGAATGAATGAATGAGGAAGACATGAATGAATGGATGAATGAGGAAGGAAGACATGAATGAATGAATGAATGAATGAATGAGGAAGACATGAATGGATGAATGAATGAATGAATGAATGAATGAATGAATGAATGAAGCGAATGAATGAATGAATGAATGAATGAATGAATGAATGAATGAATGAGGAAGGAAGACATGAATGAATGGATGAAATGAATGAATGAATGAATGAATTAATGAATGAGGAAGGAAGAATGAATGATTGAATGCATGCATGAGTGAGTGAACGAATGAATGAATGAATTAATGAATGAGGAAGGAAGAATGAATGATTGAATGCATGCATGCATGAGTGAGTGAACGAATGAATGAATGAGACAAATGAATGAATGAATGAATGAATGAGGAAGGAAGACATGAATGAATGAATGAATGAATGAATGAATGAATGAATGAATGAATGAGACGAATGAATGAATGAATGAATGCATGCATGAATAAATGAATGAATGAATGAGACGAATGAATGAATGAATGAATGAATGAATGAATGAGGAAGGAAGACATGAATGAATGGATGAAATGAATGAATGAATGAATTAATGAATGAGGAAGGAAGAATGAATGATTGAATGCATGCATGAGTGAGTGAACGAATGAATGAATGAATTAATGAATGAGGAAGGAAGAATGAATGATTGAATGCATGCATGAGTGAGTGAACGAATGAATGAATGAGACAAATGAATGAATGAATGAATGAGGAAGGAAGACATGAATGAATGAATGAATGAATGAATTAATGAATGAGGAAGGAAGAATGAATGATTGAATGCATGCATGAGTGAGTGAACGAATGAATGAATGAATTAATGAATGAGGAAGGAAGAATGAATGATTGAATGCATGCATGAGTGAGTGAACGAATGAATGAATGAGACAAATGAATGAATGAATGAATGAGGAAGGAAGACATGAATGAATGAATGAGACGAATGAATGAATGAATGAATGCATGCATGAATAAATGAATGAATGAATGAGACGAATGAATGAATGAATGAATGAGGAAGGAAGACATGAATGAATGGATGAATGAATGAAGAGAAAGAATGAATGAACAAGGAAGGAAGACAAATGCATGAGGAAGGAAGACATGAATGAATGAATGAATGAATGAATGAATTTATCAATCAATGAGGAAGGCAGACACTAATGAATGAATGAATGAATAAAGCTATCTTAACAGATGAGAAACCTTTTTCAAAGAGTCAATTGCCCAAGTAAATCTAGAACTAGTAAATTTGTTGATCCAGATTTAATATAAAAATACCTTACAACTGAATGTCTTTTATAAATTACACATCTTGTTTCTGAGCTGTGGTGTAGTGGATACTGGATAGTGTTTGTGGTGCATAACATTAGTTGCACACAGGTTTGAGTCTGGCCAGCATAATTCCATTCTCCCTCCAGTTTCTTGTTTGTAGTGCTGCACTCCATGTAATGAGGGGTTAAACTGACTAAATCTGTACATAACATTCTTTCAGGTGTTTATTATCTATTTGTCTGGCATGATGATTTTCTTCTTCCTTAAAACAGCAGCGATCACTGGGAAAACTATCACTGCTGCCACCTATCAGCCTGGATGAAAGACAATAAATTATTATTACTGCAAAAGAAATGCATTAAGGAAATAAATTATCATCTAGCATTTTTTTTTATATATATAATTATTATGATTGTAATAAATACGTTTGCATATATTTTACAAATGCTACTCTTTTTTTTTTTTCTTTTTTTTTTTACCATGCCGATAAAGCTAGAATCTCAGATCAATGATGATCACATCTCCACCACTGAGTGTCTCCCTATTCACGTTTTCCATCTAGCAGTGTGTCCCTTCGGTCTCGGTTCATTTTTCTCCACCTCCATCAAAATACAGCACATCACTTAATAACATTGATGGTTCACTCACTGCACCACAGCTGGAGTGTGTACTCTGTGTGCATTATCCCATTATATAATTATAAAGACTTCACAAAGACTAATTATGAGAAATTTTGTCTCATTATTGCAACAAAATGAATTTCAGAAACCACTGAAAAAATCCTGCTATAAATAATCTGCAACTGTTGTGCATTTGTCTAAGCAGTGATTCAGCTGTAAATTACATGAGCAAAGAAATGAACATAACAGATATTTTTCTCTCAACAAAATCCAATCAAAACATAATCAAGCTACAATGTATTTTCCCTGCACTAGAGTCCAATAAATCATTGTTACCTTCATACAATTGATGGAGTTCGTCTGTCTGTGTATATATATATATATATATATATATATATATATATATCCCAATATTATATGACACACAGGGTAGAGGGTGAATAGATTAATAAATAGAGGGTGAATAGATTAATAAAGAACTAATAAAGTGAAACTCATTCTACTTCTGTGATCACATTGAGCAATAACTCAACTATGTTCTTTCACATCACCTATGCCCTCTATATAACAAAACATTTAACTGGATTTTCTAAGAATCTAGAGGAGCAAACAGAAGAGAGAAATAGTCTAATTTCATTTTCTGCCCAATTTTCTGTCAAATGTATATCTTACATGAAATTAAAACCACAAAAAGCATGAAGTTAATAGGTTGTATTTTTTGGAATTCCAACAGTGAAATAGATTCTGCCTTGAATCTGTTTGCTATCATTTCCACAGTCCATTAAAGTCATACATATTGGAACAACAAAAGGCTGGATAAATGATGACAGCATTTTCGTTTTTGAGTTAAAAATCAACACTATTTGTCTTGTGCTTGTTTAGATCATAAAAAAGCATGCGTCTATGCTTGCTTGGATGGAAATATTGCTGTATTGGTCAAATGAAAAGTTCTAAAATTGTATTCAAAAAGATTACACTATTAAAATGAAGCGAGATTTCCAAAGACGAATTCATAATGCCATCTACTTTCATTATTGATCAGTGTGGATCTGGTGTGCAGAGGTTAAGTAGAGCATTAAGCATATAATGAGCAGCATCAACTCAACAATACTTTTCATCTTTATAACTTCCATGACAAGGTGACAAGATAAAAACATGACTCCAACTAGCCGTGTCCCATTCTAAAGTATCGAACTGCTTTTCTGTCAAGGTCAGCAAATGTCACAATGAGAACTCACTTTGGTCAGAGAGGGCACATATAAATGCATAACGCATTTTCCTTGGGTCAGAACAAAACAGTTGTTTTTAAATTGGATCCACGTTTGCTGCTGACCTTTCTTGATTGAGTGTAATAGCAAACTGAGCTAATGCAGAAAGGTCAGTGGTACAGACAGCTTTAATCATATAATTGGCACTCTTTTCCTGACGAGACAGCTCTGTTGTGGTGGGTGCACATTCCATATTCTCTTCAAAAAAAAAAAAAAAAAAAAATCCACTGCACATCCACAGGGTAATGACATGTTTCCTGTCATATCCGAGCAAACAGTGATGCCTGTTTAATCATGGAGCGAGAGTGTCCCGATTTGACACGGGAGCGTGTGTGTGCATTAACACTTCCAGCTCCAGCTTTCAGTCTCCGCACCTCCTGACAGACTACGTATTCGTGTGAACAGTGCATCGTCGCATCTAAAAAACATACAAGCACACCATAGCTGTAAGAGAGAAAAGAGTTAAACCAACAGGTAATATGGCGAACTGTGCATTTAAAACACTTCCTTTGTATTCAAAACATCAACAATGCTGCTTCAGATTTTACATCGAACATCAAGTGGTGACACAAACAAATGTGCAACCACATTTTCGAGCAAAGCTAAGACAGCAAAATAAAATGAGAACTTCTGGCTTAATAAATTGGTCTCTGTAAGATAGCAAAAATAGGCATGTCATCCCCTCTTCCGTGGATACCATGAAGAAAACTGGTGTAAAGAAAACACAACCCAGGTTGGGTTCACTTGCAACAAGGAAGGTGTCGTAAGCACGAGGCCACGCTGATATGGACAAACAGCATGACAACTAGTGTATGCAACTCTTTTAAACAATAAACAAGAACTTAATATGGTGTTACTTACTTCGTAAACACAATATAGTCAGCTGATTTTCCTGTTCTGGTTCCACTAACAAAATTATTTCCAAAGGAAGTCAGAGCAAAAAAATTTTAAAAATTAACCGTAGCATGCGGGCAGCACCAGGCGAGGATTTTAAGGGTTAGTTCACCAAAAAATGAAAATTCTGTCATTAATTACTCACCCTCATGCCGTTCTACACCCATAAGACCTTTGTTCATCTTCGGAACACAAATTCAGATATTTTTGTTGAAATCCGATGACTCCGTGAGGCCTCCATAGGGAGCAATGACGGTACTAAAAACATATTTAAATCAGTTCATGTGAGTACAGTGGTTCAATATTAATATTATAAAGCGACGAGAATATTTTGGTGCACCAAAAAAAACTAAATAACGACTTATTTAGTGATGGCCGATTTCAAAACACTGCTTCAGGAAGATTCGGAGCACAGATGAATCAGTGTATCGAATCTGCTGTTCGGAGCGCCAAAGTCACGTGATTTTAGCAGTTTGGCCGTTTGACACGCGATCCGAATCATGATTCGATACACTGATTCATTATGCTCCGAATCTTCCTGAAGCAGTGTTTTGAAATCGGCCATCACTAAATAAGTTGTTATTTTGTTTTTTTTGGTGCACCAAAAATATTCTTGTCGCTTTATAATATTAATATTGAACCACTGTACTCACATGAACTGATTTAAATATGTTTTTAGCATATTAATGGATCTTGAGAGAGGAAATGTCATTGCTCCCTATGAAGGCCTCACGGAGCCATCGAATTTCAACTTAAATATCTTAATTTGTGTTCTGAAGATTAATGAAGGTCTTACGGGTGTGGAACGACATGAAGGTGAGTAATAAATGACAGAATTTAAATTTTTGGGTGAACTAACCCTTTAAATGTGGAATCGATTGATAAATGATTCAATGACTCAATGACTCAATGACTCTTCACCCTCAAGCCATCCTAGGTGTATATGACTCTTTCAGATGACCACAATCGGAGATATTTAAAAAATATCCTTAGTCCTCCAAGGTTTATAAATGTAGTGAATGGGGGCCCGCATTTTGAAAAAAAAAATGCATCCATCCATAATCAAAGTAATCCATACAGCTCCAGTGGGTTAATAACGGGCTTTTGAAGCTCGAAGGGATGCGTTTTTGTAAGAAAAATATCCATATTTAAAACTTTTTTAATTCAAATAGCTTCCAGCGGACAACCGTACGTATACGGGCAACTCGACTTGCGCCAAATGAGTAACGCGATGACGCGATATGTGACGCAGGATGTAGGGGTATTGTAAGCTTTGAACCACGCCTCTCGTGGCTCAAACAAATAGGGCTGTGCAACAAACTCAAGCTCCTCTTCTCTTATATCAAAATATTCTGACATTTCTCTTTAAAATTTCTTGCTTTAGAATTTGTGACCGGTGTTTTGTTTTGCTCTCTTCTGCGCCTCCACGTTTGTCATTGCGTTCGGTTCAAAGGTTGCTCTTCCGCCTAAATAGACTTGCACAGTATGCGTACGGTCGTCCACCGGAAGCTAGTTATTTGAATGAGCGCATTTACATTCTTAAAGTCACCAATTACAATGGACAAAACTTTATAAAATACTGCAGTATTTATTATAAATGATTTATCCGTGTACATCATTAAGCTATTTTTATAATATTTTTAAATTCATGTGCCCTCGTAAACTTCAATCAAAATAACTTCTCTTCACTCGTGCAGCAACATCTCTTCTCTAATGACGTGTTTACTGGCACAAGGGCGGGACAACCTGTCACTCACATGACATCACAGCAATAGCAAACCACAACCATCCCATCAATTCCCCATGGACAAAATCAAGTCCCACCATACATTTCTTCTTGTTTGACAGGCTGTTTCCCTTGGATATGTAACATTAGGGGAGAAAAGACTATCGCAACTTCTATTTAATTCCAACTTTAATTAGATTAAACCAATAATACTGTGGTCATGTATATGCATTAAACAGTTTTGGAGTAAGGTTATAAATGGCTTAAGCATAATCGACAGACACACCTTAAGCACCAACCTTAACCTGTGTTCTTTCTGCATACTGAAGTGAGCATGCCTGACTATGTGATGGGTTTCAAGCGTCTTTACTGCATCCAGCCAGAGCGAGTCTGCATCTGAAATCAAAAACTTCCCTCGTATATAGTAGGTGAAAAACAGTATGTGACAAGAGTAGTACAGTACGTCTGAATTCACAGTACTCATAAAAGTGTAGGCAAAAAGTACACAGATGACCTACTTCTTCTGACGAGATTCTAAAATGTGCATATGATAGACACTTTACTATCTCATGAAGCTATGGGAGAGGATTTACGTATGGCAGTGAAGCGACACACCTGACACTGGAAGGTCACATGACAATGACAACATGGCAAATATATTACACACATTCATTTTATATGGAACATACATTTTTAGAGGTCGTAAAGTAACTAAGTACCTACTCAAAAGAGTATGTGATTTTCGTGATGGGGAAGAGGAAATACATTGTACGCTCCGACACTTGCACATTATAAAAATGTGTTTTCTCTCTTGCAGCTGAAGGAGATAAGTGATACAGTCATCGAATCTGCAAACATGAGTGGAATATGAGTCCGTACAGGTTTCAAGCTGACATTTTGGACTTTAATGTCAGCTTGAAAGTTTTAATGCTGTATTTAACATCACAACTCACATAGGAGTCGGATACAAGGATGATTACATTGTGACATTCTGTATTGCACGTGTGTATTTGTGTGCAAAGCTCTCAACCACAGGCCCGTTTCACACTAGACGCGTGAGCAGAACATATTTGTTAGAGCTTAAGCAGAGCGGAAGCAGCACGCACCCTGCACGAGACCACAACGCACTGTTCCAGGCGAATCATAAAATATAGGGGGCAGCCTTTATCCCCTTGTCTTTGCATATAACGGAACAAATGTAAATACCCAAAATCATATTCTGGGAGGCGGCACAGTTAGTATTCAGGCTTTGGGGGCTTTATCACTCAGACAATATTGGGATCTGTTTGCTGATGCATGCTTTCCTCATGCATTCACATTATGTATATCCATAAAACGGCCTTTGGCTTCTCTGAGCCCACTGGGCCAGGCCAGAGATTAGATTGAAAACAGCATCTATGCTCAGCATTAAGACTTCTATCTCTTCTCCATCAGCATAGCATTACGTGTGTGTCATATCCAGCACCGTTAATGTGTTTGCATCTGTATTACAGGAAAACATGACTCAGATGGCAGATCAATCCCTGCTAAACGAATCACCACATGAGTGCCATTTGTGGCAAATAATTATTTCTACATGAACTGAATAATTTAGCAGAGTGGATTATTTGTTGCATGTTGCTGAGATATTTTCAAATTAATGTCAGCATGAGATAACCAAAATGATTAGTGAACATGATAATTACACAGTACTCTAGGAATCTATAATGCAAGTTAGCTAATTTGTGTCTCTTTGTGATAAACTGGAGAAGTGGATTTAGTTTAAGTTGCATGAAGGACTGCTCTTTGCTCTTTTAACTTGTTTTTACTTTTACTTGCTTTAACTTTTAGGACGGTTAAAGGAAAAGTCCATCATTTACTCAACCTCATGTCTTTCCAAACCCGTATGGCTGTCTTTCCTTTGTGGACAAAAATACAATGGATGTCAAAGGGACTCAAAACTGTTTGGTCTTTAAAATATCTTTGACCGTGTTACACAGAAGAAAGAAAGGTTTGGAACGACTTGAGAGTGATTAAATGATGATAGAAATTTTACTTTTGGGTGGACTATCCCTTTAAGTACAATTTACATGCTAATAATGGTCTAGTGATACAGAAAATCCAGCAAAGGTTTTTATTCTGCACAAAAATAATGAAAATCTCATGCTGCTTTCAAGTGATGTCAGAATAATTGTATTTATGAGATGAATGGACGTGAACATAATTCCACATTATCTATAATTACCACTGGGAAATGCAGTATTTTGGGGAGCATGACAATTTAATAAATCATGGTGGAAACTAATTCTGATCATTATTAAGCTGAACGTGGATTGAACAGTTTTGCAGTTGGTATTTTGTTGTTGTTTTTTTGTTTTTTTTTTTAAGTTTGGCATACTACACTGTAAAAAATAATTGTTGGTTTAACTTAAAAAAGCACGTTAGCATGGTTCACTGCATTTAAACATTTGAGTTAATACAATGAAGGCAATTGGTTTAATCAATAGAAACTCAAAATATTATGTAATCTGAACCAAATTAATTATCTTAAGTTGATTTGACAAAATAAGAAATGTTGTAATAACAAATCATTTTTTTTTACAGTGTACTCGTCACTGTTTCCTATAACTCTTTGTGACTGCACAAGAATAAAAATCAAGAAATACATTATTAATTACACACTGAATGCACATCTGTTGCACTTCATTCTGCTGCAGTCAGGTTTAAAAACTTCCTTTGCCAATAGGTTAAAGGAAAATAAATCTAAAATTGCCCAATACTTCTATTTGGACTAAAATCCCTTGAATTAATCACTTGAATCATTCAAGTCATAATTACCACTTACAAACGTATAAGGAGGACCTCAGTTAGATTGACAGAACCCAAATGTACTTCCAAATTTAAAGGGGTCATTGATTATAATTTCACTTTTTTAACTTTAGTTAGTGTGTAATGTTGCTGCTTGAGAATAAACAACAACTGCAAAGTTACAACGTTTAAAATTCAATGCAAAGGTAGATATTTTCTTTTACAGAAATCACTTTTTAAGGACTACAACAAAGGCTGGTAGGGACTACAACAAGCTTCTTCCTGGGTTGGTGACATCACAAACCTCAAAATTTGCATAATCCCCGTCCTGAGGCCATAGGTGCGTCCCAATTCGCGTACTTGTGCACTATTCTATGACATTTTTAAGTACAAATAGTGCAGTAGTGCGTTCACACTGAAAATTCCAAAAAGAAAAAGTACACTTTAAATACCTGGATGATGCACTAAATTAACGGAAAAAACGAAGCGTGGAATGTTGGACACTTCGTGCACTCAACTGTCGCAGCTTTAATTACGTAGTGGAGGGGAAGGGAGGATCGGACTCTGTTGTTAAATGACAAAATAGCCTTATACAATTCACGCACTACATGGATGAGTACATAGTGCATAAGTACATAGTGTATAAGTGCATAGTGTATAGTGCATCATTTGGGGCGCAACTCATGGCTGCATCTGAAAACTTAGGCAGCTGTTGTTGCCTCACTGCCCTATCAGGCAATGACCCTGCAGGCAGCTTTTGTGCATGAAGGTACCTCACGAAAGATCAATCAACTCCACAGAAACTACATAAATGTATCCACTAAACCGTTCAGAAATGTCCAGATGCTTTCTAAAAGTTGTAACTTCTTCCTGAGTCTCTCCATCAGTGTCCGACTCCGGTTTGAACAATGTAAGGCTGAACACCGTTACTGACAATCATTATTTTGGCTGCGTGAGATTCTCCAGCTTTGTTGTTGTTGAGCAACCGAAGCTCGAGCTGTTAAAGCTCCGCCCTCTTCTGGAAAGGGGCAGGGAGCAGCAGTTCATTTGCATTTAAAGGGACACACACAAAAACGGTGTTTTTGCTCACACCCAAATAGGGGCAAATTTGACAAGCTGTGGGGTATTTTGAGCTGAAACTTCACAGACACATTCTGGGGACACCAGCACATCTTGTGAAAGGGGCATTATAGGTCCCCTTTAACTTTGGCAAGCAAAAAAATTACACTAAAAACAACTAATAAAACTAAAAACTATGTAAATGAATTAAAGAAAAAACACTATTGGGAACAGTTTTGAGTTATGTCTGTTTATTTTGAACTTTGAAAATGAAATGAGTCGCTCCTGAACAGCAGAAGCAGTTAAAAGCACACTCTACTAATCATTTTTTTCCTATATTGCAAAGTCTGAACACAGACCTCACCTCCGGCCTCAGGACAGACATAGTTTATCAAAGGCTCGGGTTGGTCCCAAACTCACCCTCCCATGATGCCCCAGGCCCTCACTTCATCAGAACAACTAGACACTCAGTACATAGCCATACCCTCAGAAAATAAGGCCTGCCATCTATTGACTGATAAGAGAAGAGTCTAACCTGCTAAAATAAAATTACAGACTTCTCATATATTTCATTATTATTTCCTATAGCGGCAGCAGTTTGAGGCTCCTGAGAGAAGCCCTGGGCAATTCACTTTTTATGAGACCCAGCTGAAGTGTGCACTTATCTGCTTTATTTTACCAGGATGATTTCAAGTGGATGGAAGCAATTGAAAATGTAATAATAATAATGTGTTTATTGCTGTAACTTATGATACACTAACACACTAAACAGCATGCGATTTTCAAATGGATAGAAAGTATTGCTATTTATGCTAATTAAAAATGTTTTCTTTTCTAGCACAGATGACAAATCAAAGCTATTCATATTCACACGTGAACCTGTCACTCTTCACTCTCTAGCAGTTTCTTAGTCACTGACTAGAATGCAGATGCTAGAAGTGGGATGCGTTCTTCCGTGCCACAGAATCTGTCACTATTTTGTTCTGTTTTCCTCTCTCTTCTCTCTCTGTTGTTAAAGGGGTCATATCATGAGGAATCCAATTTTCCTTGATCTTCCAACATAAAAGAGCTTGATGCTGTGAAAACAAACTGTAACTTTCAAAGCTTAAAACTTCCTCCTAGTAAAAAATGTAATTTCTGGAAACGAAGCTGTAAAACTGATCGTTCTGTACTTGGGAAACAGACACGTGCATCAACACACAGCCATCCGTATTTGAACATCATTACCACCGATTAGACAATCAGAAATGTTCCCCTTTAGTCAAAGTGACTTCAAACTTTAATTCTTGTAAACGGAACAAGAAATTAACAGAATATATAATCATATTGGTTACACTTTATTTCGATGGTCCACTATAGACACTCTACTAACTTTAAGTAACTTTCCAACCACATGTCAACTAGAGTATTAGTAGACTGTAATAGACTGTTAATTAGTAGACAATCTTATTACTTATGGTCAGTAGAATGTCTGTTGGGGAGGATCAAAATAAAGTATTAGCAGATATTAAGCAGTCAGTATATACTCTAATTACTAGTTGACGTAGTCGCAAAAATAACTTATAGTTAGTAGAATATCTAAAGTGGACAATTGAAATAAAGTGTTACCACAACATTTCTATTTTATTTAATTATTTATTTTTAACATTTGAGTATTTGGCAATCAATTACATTTAAACTGATTTACCTTTGCATTCAAGGCAGGCACTAACTAGACATTTACTATAAAGAAACTTGGTAAAGGTGGTAAAGATGGTAAGGTTCTTCATGGAACCAGAGATGCCAATAAATAATCTTCATTTCTTAAAGGGTTAGTTCACCCAAAAATGAAAATTCTGTCATTTATTACTCACCCTCATGTCGTTCTACACCCGTAAGACCTTCATTAATCTTCGGAACACAAATTAAGATATTTTAGTTGAAATCCGATGGCTCAGTGAGGCCTGCATAGGGAGCAATGATATTTCCTCTCTCAAGATCCATAAAGGTACTAAAAACATATTTAAATCAGTTCATGTGAGTACAGTGGTTCAATATTAATATTATAAAGCGACGAGAATATTTTTGGACCGCCAAAAAACTAAATAATGACTTATTTAGTGATGGCCGATTTCAAAACACTGCTTCATGAAGCATCGGAGCACAAAGGAATCAGTGTATCGAATCTGCTGTTCGGAGCGCCAAAGTCACGTGATTTCAGCCGTTGGCAGTTTGACACGTGATCTGAATCATGATTCAATACACTGATTCATTATGCTCCAATGCTTCCTGAAGCAGTGTTTTGAAATCGACCATCACTAAATAAGTCGTTATTTTGAGTTTTTTTTGGCTCTCCAAAAATATTCTCGTCGCTTTATAATATCAATATTGAACCACTGTACTCACATGAACTGATTTAAATATGTTTTTAGTACATTAATGGATCTTGAGAGAGGAAATGTCTTTGCTCCCTATGGAGGCCTCACTGAGCCATCGGATTTCAACTAAAATATCTTAATTTGTGCTCCGAAGATTAACGAAGGTTTTACGGTATGAGGATAAGTAATAAATGACAGAATTTTCATTTTTGGGTGAACTAACCCTTTAAAGGGACCAAGAAATAAGAAATCATTATTTTCTTGATCCTTTGACATAGCGTAAGTTTCAGAACTTAAAACTTCTTTGCTAGGCCAAAACTGGGCAACTATGTTTTCATATTTTCATTATCCGGCAGACTTTTGCTGTCAAAAAACAGGGATATCTGGGTTAAAGATGTTACACAATCATAGCAGTGAACTCTTAAAGGAGACACGCCCCTTAAAGCTGAGTGTCAAAAATAGAGTAAAAATGACCTTTTAATTTTAAATTATGACCAAATTATGACTTTTGATATAAAAATTTTGCCAATATTAAGTGGATGTGGGGAACATTATAAAATATTAAAAAAATGTTTTTAAAAGAAATCATGAACCCTTGACAATGGACAATTTAATCAGCTTCACACATGTAAGTTCATTTAAGTGCTTCAACAAAAAAATACAAGCTTCACATTTCTGCTTTTAGACAGTTCGATACAGATACAGTCACTGCGTAAACTCCTATTGTAACTCAGGGACACATCTAATTTATTTTCATTTGAATTCAGCAACAGTCTTGGGTTATTTTCAATCCAGAATGTTCTTTTAAATTGATTTTCCTTCATGTTTTATGTTTAGTTGTTTATTTTATGTTCATGGGCATATATAATGTCCCATATGAAGACAGACAGAGAGAACAAATACAATGTCATAAGCTTTTATGCAAGCTGCCTGAATGAAAGATTAATGACGAGACGTCTGTCCTCTCAGGAATCTCTTAGATCACCAACAATGTTCCCAAAGCAAATTAAGAGGGCCATTTTCCCTTCGTCGATCAGCACACCACTTAAAAATTTACCATGAATCCACTCTGCACACAGATTGGAGTCCGACCGAAGAGGAATCACCCAATGTCTCGCCGTGCTGATTTTATTCCTCTGGCATTGGCAAGATAAATATATGTCAGCGTGCACTGGGCTGCCCCCTGTGCTGCCGTGATTATAGCGTTTAATAACTCGCGTTCAGTAATACATTGACATTGTCCGGCCAGGATCCTTGCCAGGAAGGCTTGATTTACCAAACCCCTTGAAGGGAGAAAAAAATCTCATTCAGCAGATGGATTGCTGAAAAGGCTCTCCAGCAGGCCTATAAATCATTCTTTAATCAGAGCCTTCAGTGAGAGCGCAGTGCCACCGCTGGCCCACTGGAGGACCCCTGACTCAATACTGTCTGTGTTACTGCTCTCCACATCCTTGTCTCTTTATTCCCCCACACACACATGCTCCCCCTCCGACCATTAATCTAAAGACATTTTTGAACCCCCAAAAAACTGAACTTGTAGAATGTGTGCACTTTTAAGACACTTAGGCCCCAGCTAACAGGGATTGTTCTCAGAGCTTTGAATTTTCAGAGAACATTCCATTTTAAAGTGTATTCAACTTTGTCAAGTGGATGAGGGAAGTTTATTTGGAGAAACAGCCCAAACATACGTACAGTCCTATAAAAAGATGAGTAAACTAATTTATAAGGGAAAAAAAAAAAAAAAAAAAAATATATATATATATATATATATATATATATATATATATATATAAACAATAAATCAGCTCCATATCAGATATAAGTTATCAAGGGCTTAGGTCTTAGGGTGTTCCATTTAAACACATTGCAAGGGTTCCGCCAGTTGTGGGCATTTGTGCAACAGAAGCAATGGCTTACATCCGAGTAAATGAAATGGAGGGAAGTTAGCAAGGAAAAGGAATTGTGACGGGCAGGGCAGGCGAGAGCCGTGAGGGAATGGCGCGAGTGGCGCGAGTGTTAACAAGCATCAGTTGCGAGGCACACTGGCCTCAAATCTCTCACAGAGGAGCTCCGGAAGCATAAAAGGAGGAGCGCCGACAGTGAAGGACGAGAGAGGACCAGGCCTGGACTTTATTTTATGATTTGTTATGTTTGTGTGTGTCACGGACAACTGCCGGCATTTTACTTTCGTTTTGTATTTGTTTATTTTGAATTAAAGTGTTTAACGCTCACTGGTTCCCACCTCCTTCTTCCATACGAACTGTGTTACAGGAATAAAAACACAGCCTGTGTATTCCTAGTTTTAATATGCTTCCTTTCCATTTTCTGCGTTTACTAGTTTGGTGTCGTGGAGACAATTAATGTTGCACACCTGTTTCTTGTTGAGTTGTTCATTACCCTGTGTACTTAAGCCCTCAGTTTGCTTCAGCCTATGTTCAGTGTCGTCTTTACATTGTGTATGTAAAGCTTTTGTGAATTATTGTCTTTTATTTTGATAGAAAATATAAAGCTGCAATTGAATCAATATCTTTTTGTCTATATAGCTGCAAAAAAGGTGACAATTTCCAAGAATTAAAAAAAGAAAACATTTAATAAACTGAACATTTTGAACATTCAGAGAACATTTAGAAATAATGTTTTCATATTTATATATATAGAAATTTATATATATAGAAATTTCTGGGAGTCAGGATACACTGGTTTTTATATGCTCCACAGGAAACTATCATGTTTAAAAGATACTGTGTTTATATTAGCAAATCACTAGATATGAAAAGTGTTTGTGAAGTTTATGGCTTTATATGTTTGGAAAATCATTTTATTATTATTATAAGTTTTGTTTGAGGCATACAGAAGCAAGTAACATGAATATTCATGAGCATAACTGTACATTGCATTTTGTTTTCTGTAAAATGATCTGTACTAATTGCTTTTTGAAAGAAGCATCTGTGCTTTTGGAAGTTCTGACTCTCAAAGACTCGTTTCAGAGTAAAAAAAAAAAAAAAAAAAGTATTAACATTTTTTTTTTTTAAAAAGTATTATCTGTACATTTAATAACTGTGGAGTTTTTTCAGTTTATTTTTGCTCTATGATATTTGAAAGTGTCCCTAAATAGCACCAAAAAAGTCAGCAGTGTTATTCTGTATAATATTTTGAATTAGAGTTTATTTTATATTTTCAATTTTAGTTTAATTTGTAGTATTTTTGATTTACGCTTTGGTCTTTTTTTAATTATTCATTTAAATATTACTATTTACGTTTAATATATTAAGTTTTAGTTTTAGGGTTTTTTGTTTGTTGTTGTTATTCATTTTAGTGCATTTGATGGGACCCCATTGATGTCCATTGTTTTTTTTTTTTTTTTTTTTTTTTTTTTTTTTTTTCTGGGGCTGGGGTCGATCAACTTCCATCAACATCAATAGAATATTTATTTTTGGCTGAACTATCCCTTTAAAATCAAATGACTGTATCTGGTTAGTAAAAGTTCCTTTGGTAAATGTTGAAGGTGACAAGAGGGATTAGTGTCAACCCTTGGTGTTTCCATTAGCTGTGTTTTACTCCTCCTGTGGTCTGACTGACAAAATGTGAATGCCCACACTGTCAGGGGAAACAAATGTAGTGGCTGTGGAAGGACATTAATCAAAACAACCTGAGGTTTTTCCCTTATTGCTAGTTTAAATTGACTCTTTTGCCTCTGTAGACATGTACATATCTCTGAAGGATTCATACTGTGAGATATCATCAATGCAGCTTCCTGGCACACTTGGATGTTAGCAACCTGGGCTTTGGCCCAACAGCGAACCTCATACCACACTGTACTGTCAGACATCTGACATTAATACTGTAGCTCACTGTGCATTAATCTCATCTGCTGCACAAAGAGAAGACAGCACACTTTTCTACATGTGGAGATCACTCTGAAAACAAAGAGTTGTGTAGGTATTAAAGCATTTTTCTGCAGTAACATGCATTTTTTACCTTTTAAAATACAGAAAGAACATTAATCCTTAGAAGAAACAGATGTTTTTTAAGCATAGGATAAATGTAAATGTTTATGATGAAGTAAAATGAGGATAATGTGTTTTACTTTCATGTCTTATCATGTTATTCTGCTTATCCTGGCATAAATTCTGCAGGTTGTGGCAGTTGTGCCCATTTAGATTCATTCAATTAGTTGAGCTGTCAAAGGTGTCACTGCTCAGCGGACCTCATTTGCACAAGGGGAAGCTACAACAAAAAAAAATCCCATTCAACAATCTGAATTGTGCTTTACACTCAAGAAAGACACATCAATGCATTAAAATCAAATATCACTTCATTTAAATGATGCAGATACATGGAATCTGGATGAATAAGAAGCCAGTTTAAGCCAAGTGTTCATTTCAGGCATTTCAGGTTTTTGTTTTTTTGGACAGTGCAGGAAGCCTGCCATCATAACTGGACGTAACAGTTGACCTTTCAAGCTGCCAACACTTACTTGAGTTCATACAGTGGTAGGCTGTAATAAATTAAAGGTGCTTTAAACGATTTTATAATATCATGCACATAATATACATACTACTGTGATAGATGTTCTGAGAAATCACACCTGTCTCTGTGACAGCCTCAGGCTCTGTAAACAGCAAAAATAGAGTGAGATAAGTGGACGTTGCTTTTAAGGCAAACCAGAAATAAACATTTTCAGCCTGTAAATCATTTTTACTTGTTTTTCCTTGGTTTCAGACATATTTTTTTCACATAGTTTCCCATATTATTATTTCATACTATTTTTATCATATCGTTATATGGCAGAAATAATAAGTATGCTAGAAATTCAGCAAGTCACTTAATAGTTCCTGAATGAATCAATAGGTGTGTTCAACTTGAAGCAGCGCTGTGCGGATCGATCAATGTGGTATAACATCAAAGTACAGCGAGAGCGAATAGAGAGTATCATGGTACTTTGATCCCATAGGCTTTTGGATTATCACAAAAAAATAAGTTCTGTGATCAATAAAAGTCTATGATACTTACACATTTTGTCCATCAAGATAATCTTTCTCTCAATAACTCTTTCAGTCTTTATCTAAAAACATTTTCCCTGAAAGTTTGAACTACAGTAGTTTGTAATAGTGCAGTTATAAGCATAGCTAGGCTTACCTGTTCGACGTGATGATGTTTAATGTCGCTGACAGCCTCTCTAGACCGATTTAGCCACTTGTTAGCAACCGTCATTTTCAAGACATGTAACAGCTTAAAGAAATCACGGGTATGTTAATACTGATGTATTTTATGTTGTAGAATAAAACGGCAAAGTAATTTGAGCTTGTGTTAAAGGATTAGTCCACTTTTAAATAAACTTTTCCTGATAATTTACTCACCCCCATGTCATCCAAGATGTTCATGTCTTTCTTTCTTCAGTTGAAAAGAAATGAAGGTTTTTGATGAAAACATTCCAGGATTTTTCTCCTTATAGTGGACTTCAATGGGCACCAAAAGGTTGAAGGTCAAAATTACAGTTTCAGTGCAGCTTCAAAGGACAATACCAGACGAGGAATAAGGGTCTTATCTAGTGAAACGATTGGTCATTTTTCGAAAAAAATACAACTGTTTATGCTTTATAAACACAAAATATCGCCTTGAACGTACTTCCGGTTTCCGCATTCTTCAAAAAGCTTACGCTGTATGTCTTACGCCTTCCCTATTCAACTTATGAAACGAATGCAGCAGCAGTTTCGTTTTTTTTTTTTTTTTTTTTTTTTTCTCTGTAAGTAGAATAGGAAAGGCATAGGACATACAGCGTAAGCATTTTGAAGAATGCGGAAACCGGAAGTACGTTCAAGGCGACTTTTTTCGGGGACTTTTTGCATACTAAACAGTAGAGAAGTATTCGATTTCGGATGCAGAGCTAGTGTCTTGAACGAATCAATTGAACGAATGATTCACTCTTAAAGACTCGTCGCCTCCTACTGGTGTAAAGCCGTAACGTCCAGAAGGAGTCACTTAATAAACCCCACACCTTACACAAAAGCAGACTGATACAATACAAAGTCCCTGTGCTGTTTTCTGTTTTCACTATCCAAAGTATGTAGAGTGTTTGTTTTTATTATCGTCATCATGATGCTTCTTCGGTAAAACTACAACAGTGAGCTGTCATCCTACTGTCTGAAGTTAGTTTTTATCTATCAGCCATTACAACAGATGATGACACACTGCCCCATCCATGGAGGAAACGATGTTATGATTAGTATGTGATACTACAGTACAGTGATGCCCAGAGGGGCATTACGTCCTTCACATGAGGCGTCAGGAGAGCCCTTAAGGTCTTATTAGATGCTTCTGAAGAGCTTCTCCTGCCTCGTGATCAGTCAGAGCACATGCTGCTCCGACTGCAGTGCACCGCTACACAGACACACAGGGTGAGCTTGCTGTAAGGCACTGGAGCGCTTCTGAATTGTGAACATGTCTGGCAATTTCATTTAAATTGGATGTTTTAGGACCAAAGGATCAAGAGATTATTACGATGCAGAAGGTGCTGCCTGTCTGTGACGAATTGGCCTATCTATATTCTGTGAGTGGCACAATTACAAATAATCATGCATGCAGATCACTCACTGCTTTTAATTTCTTAGTTATTGATTGTTTACTTGAATGATTATTTAAAGAAATCTCCACTTAAGTGAGGAATAGCCACATGTCTTTGTTTTAATTTAATAATTAAATAAAGAATCCTGTTCAGTAGCATATTAGTTGTCATTGAAAATTGCTTTGGCATAGTAGCATTTCAAAAATTAAATTCTGAAATGTAGTTATTATATTTAGTTATTACTCTATTGTGGCTAGCCTCATTTAGGGTGTTTTCACACTTGGTCGTTGAACATGGTTTGTTGGACTTTTGGTCCATAAGTAAACACTCCAAATTTCAGACCCTTTTAAAGCGAACCAAACCGAGACAATTCTGGGAGGTTGTTCACAGTTCAGTTCACTAAAAACCTGCATTATGAACACAAATCGCTCTGGGCTCACTTGAATTTTCCATTCGCGAATTATAATTTGGTTTGGTCCTCAGATGCTTCCATTCACATATGGGCCAAAAATCCAGCAAACTGCACTCAGACCCCTGAAAAGGACCAAGTGTGAAAGAGTTAATCCTACAATAATAGACCAGCATGGTGGAAAATCATTCAAATAACTGCACAACAGCAGTGCTTATTTGAGGGGAGAAGAGAGAAAAGGAGAGAATAAAGACTTAGGTGGTCCTTAAATACTTTTGTAGTAGTGAAGATGATAATGACAGAAATCAGTTTGCTTTAAGCAGTCAGCATGACAGTGAATTTCATTAAATGTTTACAATAATGAATGTGTTTAACAAGCTAGATGTCCTGTCCCTTTAAATCCATTGCAAAAAAAAGTATTATTATTATTAAATGTTGTTAAAAGAGGATTGTAGCTGCTTTAATTGTGTCCACTCATTGAAAATGAACTGCGGGTAGTTTTTTTTCAGACTGCTCCTCTCACTTCTGCTTCTGTCTGAACGTCTGCCCATGAGAGAGTCTCCATATGTGAAGTGAAGGAGGGATGAATGTTAAAGAGGTCAGGTGAATCATTGAAAACGCACAATCAAATGCCTCCCACTGCTTGGTTTATTCCTCCAATTTTCATTTCATTGAAGCACAAAATTCTCTTTGGATCATCTCAAATCATGATGGAGAACATGATCATATGGTTTTACGCGAACATGTGAAATTAATGCAGCCCTGTTGTCATTAAAACAAAAGGGTGAAATACCAAATACAAAGACATTCAGTTCAACTTTGCAAAGCCTTTTTTCTAATACAAAGAATCTTTTGTGCAATAGAAAAGCTTCATGGATGTCAAAGATTTTTCATGGAACACCATTGATGCCAATAAAGAACCTTTATTTTTAGCGTATACAGAAAAGAGCTGCTCAGCGTCACACGGCCACCAAGTGAACTGACTTACTTTGTCAGACTGGAGCTTATTATTTTGGAAATCTTTTGTCATTTTTGTGTACAATATGCATCAGGAGGTCCATGTTCAGTCTATGGGTATACTGACTGAAGCTGAGACTTTCTGTAATGTCGACTAGAAAGACCAGAGCTCTGTGTTGATCTTCACACTGACAGAGTGTGAGCTTCTACACAAGTGACTACTTTTCCGTTTCACAAAACCAAAATCCATTTCAACTCTTTCTCCAGGAAGACGCCCTGTCACATGAGGAAATGATCAATGTTTAAACTTCTCTCACTTCTTCTGTTCCTTCCGTTTTATTTTCCTTTTAGCAGAAGGTGTGAGCTATCTCATCCAGCACACACCACCTGTCTACGACTGAGCCTGTGCCAAACTGCTGAATTGTATGAATATAGAATCGGTCCTCTGTGACAAGACAAACTATGCAGAAAATTGAGAACACCTCCATCAGTATTTGCCACAGTCATCATGTGTGATCAAATATTCATGCATCCATCCCCCAGCCTCCTCTTTTCTGATATATACCGGTCCATTTATCTCAGTACTCTCATCGTCATCATTATCTTTCTTAAGCATATCATGCAGGGTCATTTTTACAGTTTGGTGGATTTTCGAATGAGTAAGTTTGTTAAAAAATGTTAAAATTAAATTATTTTTTAGTCTTGTCAGAGGAAGAAAATGTCAGTCTATCAAACAAACTGGTCAAGCTCAGGCAAGTATAACCTAATAATCCTGAGCAAATATCTGTATTTTCACATTCTATGAATTGTGAACTGGAGTTTAGAACATACATGAATTTAATGGTTATACACATTAAAAATCTGTATGTATAACAGTGTATAACAGTAAAGTGTATTTTATGTCAAAGACAATGTATATGTTTTATGTCAAAGTAAATGTATAAACTTTTTAGAAATAAACTAATTTAGAAATATATACAGTATATAAAATGTGAAGCTAAGAAAACAAGTTTTGGGACAAGTAAATTTAAGCATTAAAGCATTATAATATAGACTATAGTTTGAAAAAGGGAACTTCATTTGAGGTGTGTTAGATAACAGCAAAGGTAATCTAAGGCCTGGTTTCACAGACAGGGTTTAGATTAAGCCAGGATTAGGCCTTAGTTTAATTAGGGCATTTAAGTAGCTTTCATAAACATGCCTTAAAGGTGCCCTCGAATGAAAAATTGAATTTACCTTGGCATAGTTAAATAACAAGAGTTCAGTACATGGAAATGACATACAGTGAGTCTCAAACTCATTGTTTCCTCCTTCTTATATAAATCTCATTTGTTTAAAAGACCTCCGAAAAACAGGCGAATCTCAACATAACACCGACTGTTACGTAACAGTCGGGATCATTAATATGTACGCCCCCAATATTTGCATATGCCAGCTCATGTTCCCAACATTATGAAAGGCATTACACAAGGGCAGAACGTCTGGATCTGTGCACAGCTGAATCATCAGACTAGGTAAGCAAGCAAGGACAATAGCGAAAAATGGTAGATGGAGCAATAACTGACATGATCCATGATACCATGATATTTTTACTGATATTTGTAAATTGTCTTTCTAAATGTTTCGCTAGCATGTTGCTAATGTACTGTTAAATGTGGTTAAAGTTACCATCGTTTATTACTGTATTCAAGGAGACAAGAGAGCCATCGCTATTTTCATTTATTAAATACTTGCAGTCTGTATAATTCATAAACACAACTTCATTCTTTATAAATCTCTCCAACAGTGATTAGCATTAGCCGTTAGCCACGGAGCACAGCCTCAAATTCATTCAGAATCAGATGTAAACAATATAACAGTATACAATACTCACATAATCTGATGCATGCATGCCGCATGCATGACGAACACTTTGTAAAGATCCATTTTGAGGGTTATATTAGCTGTGTAAACTTTGTTTATGCACTGTTCAAGGCAAGCGCGAGCTCCGTGGGCGTGGAGCACGAGAATTAAAGGGCCAGTAGCCCTGAATCGGCTCATTTATAATGATGCCCCAAAATAGGCAGTTAAAAAAATGAATTAAAAAAAAATCTATGGGGTATTTTGAGCTGAAACTTCACAGACACATTCAGGGGACACCTTAGACTTATATTACATCTTTTTTTAAAAAAGTTCTAGGGCACCTTTAAGAAAAAAAAACATTACTGGTGTGCATCTTGAGACAAAACAATGGCGCTGACAAATTTTAAGATATGTCAGTGCAAGTTGTTTTCAGTGAAAACAGCTCAAACGTGCATTTTAGTCTGGGACTAGCTTAAGCCTTGTCTGTGAAACTGGGGGTAAATGTACAAAAAGTCCCAGCTGTTGCACTTCACCTACTCTAACCCACAGTAGTGGTGATACCTTCCTGAATGAATCAGTGTTTTTGAACTGAATCAGTAGAATGATTCTATCACTCTCTGAAATCACCCCCTATACCCTCATTGACTATTCCCTACATTAGTCCACTAATATAGTCCACTTGAAGGAGTGAATGAAAAGTGAGCAAATTTGGACACTGATTGTGCTGGAAGGGCTGCCGCTTTTGCATAGTTTGTGCTTGCAGTTTAAAAATAATTTGCAGCTTAGCAAACTGGCACCTCCAGTAGTAATGAAAAGTTTTATCTTGAAACTAGCATGTATAAACATTAATTAAATTAATTAAATTTATACCTGTATGCAATGTAGCCACATTGAATCAATGGTTTGGAAAATGGATGGATGATTCAGAAGTGAATTATGGGTAATCGAGTGTATATTGGTTATATACCCGTTACTGCAGTGCATTGTGGGATTGAATGAGTGCACTCGATTATGTCCAGTGTTTCGTACACCACTACAAATGGCTCCCCTCAAATAGTGCCCTATTTAAGGGTATAGGGGGTGATTTCGGAGACAGCTAGTGTTTTTGAATGAATTAAGTGAATGATTCAATGACTCACTTAATTAGAATGCTGCATGAGGCTGTGTCCTTCCTAGTCCAGTCCTTCGGAGACTTGAGTTATCCTCAGCATTCAATGCTAGAATGAAAAGTCTAATAAGTGCGCATGGCAAGCCACATCATAAATGTTTGAGGTTTGATGATAACAGCGTAGATATGAGCCTTACTAGTAAACTTCCAATTGAGAAGCACCCAGATACTTGTCTCATTCATGAATGAATTAGTGTTTTTGAACAAATTAGCTCAATTATTCAAATGAGACAGTCACTTGCAACCTGAAAGAGTCACTGAAAAATCTCCACCATTAATAATACATTTTTCCAACCAAATGCAATATTCATAACTAAAGGTGATGATACACAGGGCAACTTTTTGAGCAATGTTGCAGGCAGTTTTGTCGAGCGATGTTGCTTGGGCACTTTCCCATTGAGAATGGGCAACAATATGAAATATGATGGGCAAAATGTATCATCACCTTAAGTGTTGTATAACATATATTGATACTGATAAATTAAACATCTCTAATGCTGGTTGATAATAATGATGGTACTGACAAATTATGCATCTATATTATTCATTTCAAGTAACGCTAAGAAGATTTTGTCAGAAAATTGTTTCCTTTATTTACATGGTTTTAAAGGTCCCGTTCTTCGTGATCCCATGTTTCAAACTTTAGTTAGTGTGTAATGTTGTTGTTATAGTATAAATAAAATCTGTAAAATTTTAAAGCTCAAAGTTCAATGCCAAGCGAGATATTTTATTTAACAGAAGTCGCCTACATCGAACGGCCAGTTTGGACTACATCCTTCTACTTCCTTCTTTAATGACGTCACTAAAACAGTTTTTTGACTAACCTCCGCCCACAGGAATACACAAGAGTTGCGTTTGTAGAGTGTGTTTGTCGCCATGTCGTCGAAACGCTGTTATTTTCATCCCGCAGTCCAATCACCGGGTCTGATTCCGGCTCAAATTGATAGGGTAAAATTAAAGACATGTTTACAATAACACTGAGCGCGTGCATCTCCACGTTATGGTAAGAGGCGTGACTTTTCCGGGCACGGTGCGCTCAGAGCTGTCGAATCACAACACAGGAACCGCTGGCACAATCAGAACTCGTTACGTATTTCTGAAGGAGGGACTTCATAGAACAAGGAAGTCATCAGCCTGTTTTTATGACAGTGGAAACAGCGGTATACAGATAAGTAAATTATGTGAAAAATACTGTGTTTTTTTACACGCGAAACATGAACACATGTTATATTGCACACTATAAACACAATCAAAGCTTAAAAAAACCACGAAAAACGGGACCTTTAATATTACGTGTTCATCTCATATTTTCTCAGAGAACTGCGGTCTGTTTGTTGCATTATAATGTATTTCATAAGCACTGATCTGAGAAGTTTCTGCAATGAAGAAGCAGACAGCTATTTTTGCTCCATGTTCCTTTCCTTGTTATCATATATGCCTTTCAGTTAAAATCCAGGCCCAAATCCGGGTAAGAACATTAATTGAGAGCTGATATTCAAGGGATAACAGTAACGTGTCTTCTCTGTTGAAAGTAAATGAACACTGACTATGAAGAGGAGACTAAGCAAGATCCTCCCATCAATAATGAATCCAACTAAACCTCTGAGAACTCTAAAATTTCTCCTTTGCGTATGAATTATGCATGCGCTTTAGTGCATTGCTGATCTCTTTCAGACTTTTTGCCAGGGTGTTTGTGACAGTAAAAGGCCAAATATTGCTGTTCTGTTTGGTCAGGAAGAAAGAAATATTACAGAGCTCACAGACTGCAAAGCCAGCCATTAATGTCGCTCAGCTCTGCGTGTGACTGCCGATAACTGCCACAGACATTTTGATATCATGATTTCAGACCCCTCTTTTCTGAAGAAAGCCCTCCTCTTAATAGGTGTCCGTGTTCACTTTTTTTTTCCCTTTTGTCAAACACTGACAGTCCTTGTCACTTAAACTATGATGACAGGCTTTGAGTCTGAAAGGGATAGTTCAACCAAAAATGAAAATTCTCTCATCATTTACTAACTCTCATGTCATTCCAAACCTGTAAACCTTTTATTCTGTGGAACACAAAAGAAGCCATTTTGGTAAAACATCTTTGTTTTATGCCCATACATTAAAAACAGCAGGGTCCAGTGTTGTTTTGGAGTCAATTGACTTTCATTGTACGGACCAAAGCAGCTGAAACAAAATGTTCTTTTGTGCTATGCAGAAGAAAGCAAGTCATATACGTTTGGAACATGAGGATGAGTAAATGATCATGAAAAAGAAGTTGTAATAGTCCTTTTCTGATGTATTCTGATATATATCTGAGTGAAACTGCTTCATGAACAAGAAAAAGTGTAGTGTGAGACTTGATTTTGTCCATGGGGAATTGATTGGATGGTTGTGGTTTGCTATTGCTGTGATGTCATGTGAGTGACAGGTTGTCCCGCCCTTGCACCAGTAATTTTTATTAAAGATTATGAGGGCACATGAATTTGTAATAATAAAAATAATAATGATGATGATGATGATAATGATAATGTGCCTGGATAAATCTTTTGAAATAAATACTGCAAAAAAAAAAGAAAAAAAGAATAATACCTTTTGATTTTATGGTGACTTTAAAAAGGAAATGTGCCCAGTTTCAATGCTGTTCTCCTTCAATTCATAATTTTTGATGAATAAATGCTACCATGATTGATACAAAATGTACACAAACATCTCTTGAATGAAGGTTTACCACCTGCTTTCATAGAAATACCAAACAGCACAAGTTTTGTCAATAATTTGCAATTCATAATAAGCCTAATTTGCATAAGAGGTGTGGTTGTGCTGAATTTAAATACACAGTTTAAATTTAAATACTCACTATAAGGTGCTGTTTTGACGTATTTAACATCTGGTTAAATTGGTGGTTGGTAAATAAGAGACAGGTTTTGCTCTAAAATGCCGAATTAGTGGGACAAAAGATGACAAAATCGGGCTGTCGAAAGTTGAAAAGTAAGTAAGAGAGAGAGAGAGAGAGAGAGAGAGAGAGAGAGAGAGAGAGAGAGAGAGAGAGAGAGAGAGAAAGTGCTTTGTAATATAGTGGAACACCTCTCAGTTCTTCACCTACAGTATGCACTTCTGCAACCTAAATGAGATAGTTTTCTATCTGTGGCACTTGTGAATGCTAAAAAAAACCATAAACATGAAAAATAATATAAAACATTTGCTCTATGATGAGATGGATTTTCCTCCCATCAAGAAATAGCACAACACAGCAGTCTGATTACTTTGACTTGAGGCAAGTTTGTGTGTCTCCCTCATTAGTGCACAGAGAGTCCACCGGGGTTTTGCACCATGTTAATCACCTCCTGGATGCAATATGGATTCCACTCTCAAGCCCTTATTTCAGAGCACTGTTTTGACCAGGGCCTGGAGCAAATCACCTGCTATAATTGTGATCAATGGGCCATGTCAACCTATTTCACAGACAAGTGCTTCTCTTGGTGGCTGGGGTCAATGGCACAAATAGCAATAATTTACATAGCCAATACTGAAAGTTGCAGAATCACCACGAACAACTTACCTAATACAAGAGATTAAATCTTGCAGAGCAAGAGCATTTGAAAGCTTTTAGGAAGGACACTTAGCACAGTGGCTCCCAGACAGCACTGGGACCTGTGCACAAGCCTTTAAAGGAGATATATTGTCAATTTACTGAGAACAGAGTAAGCCTATAAAATCTTGTGCGGCAACGGTTATTAGGTAGTATTTCTGACTGCACTCTACAATCTCACCACTGATGCTACAGATTTACCATTAGCAATCCAGGTCTCACACATAGACAGTTAGTGTTTTTGCATGATTTTAATGTTCATTCTGGTGCAGTGGTGTATGGGACATCCCCACAGCCCTTGCAAGTGGGCACACTGACCCCTCAACTCAGGTTTTTCTGTCTGCAGGTGTCTTGCAAAGGAAGTCGCATCTTAAGGTTATATCCTACTACAAAAAATGCATTCACACAGACATGTAAATGTGCCATTAAATGCATTTATAGAAGAACCCCAACTGCAGTGTGACTGCCAGATTTAACCTTTTGTTTTAATGACAGAAATCTAGAATTGTTGGAAGAAAACATCTCAGCTGAGCACAAAAGGCAAAATAACTGTGGAAGATATGGAAACCCTTTTTCCTCCCTATATGAAAGAAAATGTCATAATTATGATGTAAAAAGTTAAAATTATGAAATACTGTCATAATTATTAGATAAAAAGGTGTAATTATGAGACTTATAAGACAAAACAATGACATGAAAATTCTAAATTATGAGCTAAAATGTCATAGTTGTGACATAAAAAGTCAAAATGATGACATACCAACTCAATTATAAAATAGTCTAAATTACGACGTTGAAAATGAGATAAAACTATTATGACATAAAAGGTCAAAATTATGAAATTGTCATAATTGCGACAAAATGTAAAGGTTATGATATAAAAAGTCATGACAAAGTTGAAATTATGAGGTAGAGTCATAGTTTTGACTTAAAAAGTCATAGTTGACAAAAAGACAAAAAATATGAGATAAAAAGGCATAATTATGAGATAAAATGTCAAAATTTAAATAAAACGTCATAGCTGACATAAAAAGTGAAAATTGAGATAAAGACATTTATGACAGTCAAATCTATGAGATAAAAGTCAGTTATACATAAAGTCAAAATGATGATATACCAAGTCAATTATAAAATAGTCTAAATTAAGACAAGTTAAAAATAAGATAAAGATAAAACAATTATGACATAAAAAGTCGTAATTATGACAAAATGTAAAAAAAATGACATACAGTAAAAAGACATGACAACGTTGAAATTATGAGGTAGAGTCATAGTTTTGACTTAAGTCATAGTTGACAAAATGACAATTATGAGATACAATGTCAAAATTGACATTAAAAAGTCAAAGCTGACAAAAAAGAGAAAATTATGTAATAAAGACATGTATGACAAAGTCAAAATTATGAGACAAAATGTCATAGTTATGACATAAGTCAAAATGATGACATACTGAGTAAATTACAAAATAGTTGAAAATAAGATAAAACAATTATGACATAAAAAGTCAAAGTTTTGAAATAGCTATAATTGTGAAAAAATGTAAAAAATGATGATATAAAAAGACATGACAAAGTTGAAATTATTAGTTAAAGTCATAGTTTTGACTTAAAAAGTCATATTTGACAAAAAGAAAAAATTATGAGATAAAAAGGCATAATTATGAGATAAAATGTCAAAATTAAGATAAAAAGTCATAGCTGACATAAAACGCGAAAATTATGAGATAAAAATCACAGTAATGACATAAAAAGTCAAAGTTATGAAATACCAAGTCAATTATGAAATACAAATTCTAAATTACGACATAAAAGTTGAAATTGAGAAAAAAAACAACAACTATGACATTGAAATAAACTTTCTCAAGGTGATTTATAGCATAAAAAAGTTGTAATTAAGAGATAAAATGATAATTAAATAAAAATGTCATTATTTAAATATTTGAACAACATTGTCAAACAATTTCAGGAACAATAGAACATAATAAACAATATTCAGATAATATATAAATATAAACCATGAAATGTCAAAAGAGCTGTTTTAAACCTTGACTATTCCCAAACACATACATATTCTCAACATAACAAATGATCTTATTGTTGTTTGGTTTCATGTGCTTCCTTTTTAGTATTCATCACCTATTGTTTCTGCAAGGACTTCTGCAGTCTGATTGCACATCACAACCTAAGGAAAAAATCCAGTCAAAATCCATTGAACACAAACTGTTTGCAGTGCAGTTTCTATTTGCAGCCCGCCTGAATGTGAATCACAAGGAGATTGTGCTTCTGTTTCTAGAAGGGACCAGCTCATAACAGCCTGTTTGTGATTGCCATTCAAACACAACTTAATCAATTTACATTAAATATGTATGTCGGACTGTTCAAAAACATTAATTAGGGTTCATTAACCATTAATAAAACACAATAAACTATTGTATTGTAATACAATACAATAATGCAACACAATAAATTGCTGTATTTCATTACATGGAGAATAAAATGTATCGTTTACACAAAAAATGAACATTTTGCCACCATTTACTCACCATCAAGCCAAATTGATAATGTTTACAATGATACTTTCAGATCATTCCATCACCTGGTTCCAAAGTCTGGTCCATTTTTAATAAATGGAGATCAGCTTGGACATTCTGCTAAATATCTCTTTTTGTGTTCCACAGTAGAATGAAAATCGACTTTGAAAAAGGTTTGCACCAACATGATGGGGAGTAAATGATTCTGTTTTTGTTGACTGGCCCTTTAAGAACAGCATTATAACTATATTCTCTTGCTTTCACGCTCCTGAAAGTAGTTGGACCTCAAGGAAATGCGCAAAGCAGCAAAAGAAAACTAAACTGCATCTTGTAAACCAACATAAAATGATCAATAAACATTAATAGTTGCCTTTCCGAGCAAGCTAACGCGCGGCATATAAAGAAGCGAAGATGTGCAAATATGCTCACACCATCTGCAAATCAGGCCTTAATGCGATGATAGTTTCTAATCATTATCCATGACCTCAGCCGTCAAAGACAACCCAGTTAGTTTTATTTGCACAGGGCCAGGCACATATCATTAGAAGAGTCATTTCCAGTCTGGCTGACTGTGGCTCTCTGATAGATGACATCAATGAGCGGCGATTCTCATTTCTCTGCCATTTTGTTTGGATTCAATTTAGTCAGAGCCCACAGTAGATGACACTCTGGTTTGGGCCTGGAAGCGCCCGGTTTCCAAGAGTGTCAGAGAAGCAGATGCTATAAATGAACATGAGAGCGCATTAAAAAAAGGAAGCTATTGAGAGAGTGTTGAAATCTTCATCACACCTGCCTAGCAATTATCATTTTTATGAGAATGTAAAAAAATAAATAAAATAAACCTCAAGATGAAGATTTTCAAAGACACAAGTTGGCACACAAGACTCGTGCAGAAAAAAAGAAAAGAAGATAATCAAATTTAATTGCATATTAATTATGCATTATAAATATTTTATTCACGATAAACCACGGCTATGACCGCTTCATCCAACATTTCTGTGTATTACTACACAACACCCTTAGCATCCACTCTTAGCAACGTAAACTGTATGTTCTCATTGCTATTGTTCATTGAAGCTTACTGTATTATGTAGAACTAGAAGAGTATTTTGAGAAAGAGATTGATTGAGCGAGTTTTAATTTTTTTTGTTTAAATGTCCGATGTATTATCTTGTCCTTTTAACAGTTAAGGGGTTTTCCCGTGACTGACAGCACTAGTCAAAGCATTTGTCAGTTGCGTCTTGTTCAGTGTTCACAACAATTCAGTCTTTTCAATGTAAAAGTCTTCGCTACTGACTGACACACTCATAAAGACAGTCTTTGTCGCCATCTAATGGTGTAATAATGTAACTTCTGTTGCTGTTCACGGTCAGGGACTATTTTTTTCGGCAGAAGGAAGGCTTTTAGTGATTTTACTTCATGAAAGTTGCATTGATACATATTTTTGACTTTAATATTTGTATTGTGTGGTAACTGTTTTATAAAAGCAATAAGGTACTCGAGGCTAGTGCTGTATCGTGAATAAGTCACGGCTGAAGGGGCTTCGCGTCGTGCCTAACAACGCTCTTCAACCGTGACTTATTCACAATACAGCACAGCCTCTCGTACCTAATTGCTTACTTATATAATTACATATGCACTGCACATTATCATTTCTTTGTATTAATGTAACAGTGTGCTGAAAGGTGATTTTAATCTGTGATATTGCTAAGGAATCTATTTGGATGATGCCAAAAGCAAGCAACCAGCCACCAAAATTGATCTGTGCTGGAAGACATACACAGAACAAAATGAAACGGTGTGTGTTGTCTTGCGCATGAACGTCTAAAATATTCCACAGCGTTGAAGACAGCCGAATAAATCTGGGATTTCTGCCAGTCAGAGGAAATTACCAAATGCCAGTTGGAGCAGCCGGTCCAGTTAATGATCACCTACTCAGTCTTGATCAAACTCCTGCACTTCAACCATCACTGATAACCATTAAATGACTATAAAATAAGGAGCACTGATAAATAGACTACAAACCTCTGGAGAAAACGGCATTGTAAGCGAATCGACCTAAAATTGTTTTTAATACCAACTGTGTGGGCGGCTCATCCGTAATATATGAGGAAAGCTTTATGACACCCTAATAATTTTTTACAGTGAAGTGTTCAGCCATCTCACAGAGAGAGACAAGCCAGACTAGATAAATTACTGGCAATTTCCAAGATGACGTTCTGAGATAAAGGATCCTGTGTGTTGTTGTAAGTGTCATTAAACTATCCATCAAAGAGCCAAACCACCCTCGCTGCCCACAAACCATTTACTATTGCACTAAAGTGTTATCAGTTGAAACGCCTGATGTTTTCTTTTATTTATTTAATTATTGTCATTTTTGTGTCTTTTATCTCTAGACGAAAAAAGGTTCAGCTTGACTTATGCTAATCAGGTTTTAAGTTCTCTATCTTTTTTTAGAAAACCAAAAAAATTCTAATTTTAGCAAAAAAACAGAATCATCTCTAATTGAAGCGGAAATAGTCATTTCTCCGCTGTCTGTAAACTTCACATATAATGTGGGGCTAAAAATGAAGGTGTATGCTGGCAGGTCTCTGGACAGGAATATCTGTAAATATCACTGCCTGCTGAGTTTCCTGCTGACTACTGCCAATACAGACTGGGTGACAATTACCAGCTTCCAGAGAAAGGCTCAACCAAGACTCTGGGCTGATGACCAAAAGGGTGACATTTCTAACCCATGTCCTCCTTTGGTGAGCAAACATTAGTGATCGATGGATCAAAACGGCTCTGATTTAAACAACACAGGGAAAATGTCAGTAACAATTAGCTGATTCAGTCATTGGCAGGCAAAGTAACCTGCTGTTCAATGGCCTTTCCTGGGCAACTGATATTACCTTTCCCATAATAAAGAAGAGATAGCAACGTTTATGCCTCTAGAACACCGCTAATGGTAAATACACTTCGGTCGAAACTGTCAAATTTTCCACTTGCAAAGGTTTGAAGCAAAAAAAAAAAAGAGGGTGAGAAAATTTCCTCCAGCCTTTGAGGCTGGGAATGATGCATGCAAGCAAGGACCCTGATCTTATTACTGTTGAATGATTGCCCGAATCCGAATTCAGAGGAATGAACAGTCGTACAATGGTGATTGGAGCTTAGAGAGAAATGGTTCAGCCCTGTGCAAAAGGTAACACAAAGAGCACACATCTAAAATACCCCATTCCTTTCCACGAGAAGGACTTAACCTGCAGATTGGATTATTTCATTTGAAGAGAGCCAGACATTTTTTCATGCCATTGATTGGTAACCTTGTCATGATTGGGATTAATCTTTAAACATAAATAAGAATTGAAATCACTTGTATAGAGTTGGCTGCAAAAACAAACAGTCGCATTTTTCATTTAGTAGAAAAGAACGTGTGTAAATACAAGTACAGATGGTTTACTCATCTGGCTTTTAGGTTTTCTGACGTTTTTAATTTTTAATTTGGTTTTAATGTGTTCCTTTGAAGGGTCACCCTGCAGTGTCGCTACTGCAAAAGAGTAAAACAGCTAGGTTATATCTGGCTTTTTAGTTTATTGTTGATGTAGCAAACTATTTTAATATTAAGTCCATTTGATGCATGACTAAAAGATTAGTGTGTCTTTTATAAAGGAGCAGCATTCAGCACCATGGACAGGGGCATGGCGCTTAAATGAGTATGTTATTATTTTAAAAATAGTTGAACCAAACATGAAAATTCTCTCATTTACTTACCTTCATGTTGTTCCAAGCCTCTCTGGAACACAAAATATGATATTTTTAAGAGTTTTTGTTGGAACCATTATGTGGACAAAAAAATCAACAACACAGAATAAATACAGGCATATAGCTTTGGAACAACAAAGCTATGGTGAATAAATGATGATAGATATTTTGACAGAATAGAGTATTTTCAATTTTTGAACAAAAAATAAGATATTTTGACAAATATTTCAGTGTTTTTGTCCATATAATGGAAGTCAACTGTAGCTAAAACTCTTTGGTTATCAAAATCCTTTAAACTGGGGGAGAGAATGAGTAAATCTTGACATAATCTTTATTTTTGGGTGAACTATCCCTTTATATGCATAAGAAATTTCAGTGTTTTACCTTTCTTGCCAATTTAATCACTAAAGAAAGAACTAAGAAGAAAGTGGTGGTTGTATTGGAACATGTAATGGAAAATACAGAGTAGAATACAAAAACATATTAAATAAACACCCAGATGTGTCATTCCAGGATATAACCAGGTAATTGAAAATCATTTTGAAATGGCACTCCATTCCTCTGGAAATATTACATCCAGCAGAGTTTGAAATTGTTCCACTAAAAATTAAACAACTCCTTATAGGCTGACCGCACTTTGACCTGGGTTATTTCAGATGATATCTCGCAGCACTAACCTCTGCAGCCAATAACATTTCTATATATTGTAGGGAACTCTCACGATCGCATTCAGAGATATCAGGAATGAGACTCAGAGCTTGGCGGAATGAAAAGGTTAATGAAGCCCCATGCTTAATTGTATCAATGTCATCTGGGCCAATGCTGTTGACCCAATTGATCCACGGTCTCTGATCACATTTCACTAAAAGCGGATTCAGAGTCACAGCAAGGGTGGCTGATTAGCAAGACAGACTCTCTGGTGCCCCACTAATTGGGAAAATTGTCTACAGATAGACAATCTCTCTGTAAACCCCATGCTTTCACTGAAAAGAATAGTCCCGTAGCTTGCACTACTATATTTACATGCTACGCCCTCTGAGGCAAAGATATTCTTAATGTAAAATAAAAGTAAATACACCTTTAAAAAAAAAAAAACATCGCAAGGCATATTTTTCACTGAACAACTGATAATCCCAATATGTTATTTAGGGGTACAGTGCTTATTTCGTGGTGTCAACATTTGTATAAATATAATCTGCACATTCAGTATTTTGTGGGAAATGTCAAACCGACACTAAACAAGATTTGCTGACTGAAATGCTCTTGTTCTCTTGAGCAATCCATGACTACAACATACAAGCCTTTGGAGATGGCAGAGGTTAGAAATTATTTAGTTGCCTGTAAGAAGAAGTACAGGCCACTTAGGATTATATCCAATAAATGCAGGCAACATTAATAATGAGAATGTGTTTATCACCTTTTGCCTCCTACTCCACACTGGACATTAAAATCCTCCACTCTGAGAGGATGATAGTAATCGTAGGGATTTCACCTGTGCAAATCATAGCCTTTTTGAAATTGTCTCTCTCTCTAAAAGAGAAATAAGACCTGTCAACATTAATGTTCCTCTAGACAAACACATTGAAATAAAGCTCTGAAGCAGATTAGTGAATGAGGATTAAGGGTCTGTTTGTCTTGATAATTGTCTTTAGGAAATATTAAAACAAACGATTTTGCACCTTTGACCTTATTTAACCTTCCAAAAGAGGTTGATATCTCCAAACAACAACAAGAGAGTATTTTCAATCAAAACTTTATTTACAGATGCTTAAATCTAGATTTAGTATGTAAATTTACTAAAATGAACACATACAGTAGGATCCAAAAGTCTTTTTCTCACCTAGGTTGTGCTTGTACTATTTTTTGGTAAATGCAAAGGCCTTTTCACATGTAAACTGAAATAAATAAGCCTCAGACTGAAGGAAACGTAAATTCATGCCAATATAGTAGAGGGCGCAGCTCAAACAAAAAATAAAATAACTTGCATTACTTATTTGAAAAAAGTAACTCAGATATTTTGTTGTAAATTTAAAAGCAATGTGTTACTTTACTAATTACTTGATTAGAAAAAGTAATCTGTTTACGTAACTTGAGTTACTTGTAAAGCGCTACCCCCCACACTGATTATTAGCATAACAATTTTAAGGGAAAAGATGGATTGGATAATCGGTAACACTTTATTTTACAGTGTTCTTGTTACATACTAATGCAATAACAGTAAATTATGAATAAATACATGCAACTAATCCTAAAACAAACTCTACTCTTATCCCTAACCCTATTTATGTACATGCTATTGATTACTGTTACTCGGTTCTCAACTGTATAAATACACCATAACAAGGACACTTTATAATTGGGTTCAAATAATAATAGTGTAAAATAGTGTAAAAAAAGTGAAACCGAGTATTAACATGAATTAATGATTTGCCTAAAGGGGTGGTTCACTGTTTTTTTTTTTTCTAGGCTTGATTGTGTTTGTGGGCGCAGTTTAACATGTCTTAATGCTTAGTTTTTTTTTTTTTTTAAATGCCTTATTTTTCATGTTTTACCTTTATTCTACACCTGTGTTTCCATTGTCATTTGAATGGCCGGTTTGACTTCCTGATTCTATGATACCACTCCCTCCGAAATACGCAGTGTATTGTGATTCGCTGAAGCGTCTGGAAACACCTTTCCAATTACCATTAGTTGTTGCGTGGAAATGTAAATAATGGCATCAATATTGCCGTATTGAGCCCGAATCAGACCCAGATAGCAGTAATGATGAAGAGGGTCAAGCAGAATCTCTGCAAGCACAGCTTTTAATGGACGTTTCTGAATGGTAAGTATTTCCATTTGTATTTGTGTCAAAGTGTTTAGATATGCTGACACTTGTAAATGTTACTGCTGTTTATGTTAGCTATCAATATACAGTTAAATTCTGATTAAAGCTTTACTGTAGCTGAATACATGACTGAGTACTAGCATTATTGTAAAGGTATCGTTTACTTTATAGCATGAACATCTGTTTGTCTATGAACATAGAAGTTTGTTGGTGATTGTTGGAGAAGTATGCAATAGAATTTAGCTAACTGGCTAGCAAAGAAAAAGCGCATTGGTCTTTTTTTACGTCCTCGATGCAACCAAAAATAGCAACATAATACATTTAAAAGACATGTACAAACAATAAAGCGTACTTACAGTTAGGGGCCCATAAACAGCAGCTTCTGCTTTTAAAGTGGGAACTGCTTCATCTTTCAGTAATAGCCTTTGTGCAAATCCAGCATTGAACTCGTGTAGATTCTGGAAGCTATCGTCAGCACCGCATCCAGTGTAGACAATATGACAGATTATAATGTGTTATATTATCTTTTGACGCGTCGCGCGTCCGGTGTAGACAACTCTTCCGCTTCCATAATGCCACGTGACATGGCCTCGCCCACTTTGTTGCATGTTCCCGTGGACAGGGTTTATGTTATGCTGCGTTCCAGGCAGGTTTTTGAGCCCGTAAGTCACGACTTCAAATCACAACTCACGACTTTGTAGCGTTCCAGGAAAGTCACGCCAAAATGCCTAAAAGTGTAAACAAACCAACATGGCGGACCGTACGGGGCTTATGCTCATTAACAATTATTTCTATCGCCAAAGGTGCTTACTCCTTGCTTATTTGAGGGAAACGGAGGAGGAAAACGGCGCATAAGGCAAGAGAAGCGGTTATACCTTTTATTTTACCGTACACTTGCATAAACACCGCATCCGTAGGGGCTGCCATTGATGTTTCGCGGGCTATGTGACGTCAGAACCCGTAACTGGGAGTACATCCATCTAGTACGAGTTCACGGGTGGGAAGTCACGGCTTTGACTGCTGTTCCAGTGCACTTTCACGGGTAGAAGGTCGTAAAAACACGGGTTACGGGTTGCCTGGAACGCGGCATTAATTCCAGGGTTTATGATGTCACCAACCCGGGAAGAAGCTTGTTGTAGTCCAAACTGGTCGTAATTGTAGGCATTAAACTGCCATACCTTTAAAAGACAATATCTCCGTTTGCTTTGAACTTTCAGCACTGTAACTTTGCAGATACTATTTATGCTCAAGCAGCAACATTACACACTAACTAAGGTTAAAAAAGTGAAATCGCAATGAACCACCCCTTTAACATTTAGTATGCCCCCACTGTTTATTCATTCATTTAACTAGAATAAGTTGAAATAACCAATCATGTGAACATGTAGCCAATAGATGCATCTTTTTCTGAGCAAAAGTAAAGTCAGTCTAGAAATTTGAGGCTGAAATAATGAACAAAAACACTTTTTACTTACGTTTTAAAGACAGCAATCAGACTTGTTTTTCTTGCAATATTAGGAAACTGAATTTGTGCAAATAGCATCCTCTTAACACTTCTGGTCTGAGAATCTCATAAATTATAGTTTTAAGAGGAGAGTTGTTTACTTTCGGGTCTAAGAGAAGTAATTTTGTAAAACTATTAACATAATTTAATATAATTGAAGAATCGATTAAGATTCCAATCCATGGTTGCAAGCAATTCGTTTAGACACGGGGCAAATGAGAATTTAAGCAGAATAATGGCACTTAGTGTAATGGCACACGCAGCTGGGCAGTACTCCTTTAAAAAGACAAACGCACGAGGAATATGAAAATATGACGTGACGTCAGGCGTCGTCTTTAAATATTGATCTCGAGCGCTTGACTGCCGCAAAGCCGCTCTTGAGAACTTTAGAAAGACACAAACATGAGCTGAACGGAGAGGGGGAGAGCGCTGCGCGGCTTCGCGTTGGGAACTTGGGAGCAAAATGTGCCTTTTAGACCTGGAATATGCGATTTCCAAAACGGATTACATTTAGTAAGATGTGTCACATTACCAGGTCAAACAAAGGGATTACCTTAAACATTTTCAACTCTATATCAGCACAGAATCAAGTGCGTTGCGGAAGTCCGTTGCTGAGGTGATTTAACGTAGTCAAAAGTGACACGACGTTGAAACTAAAGGGCAGTGGAATTACATATGCTGTTTGCTCATTTGGAAACTTTATCTTGTTATTGATACCTGTTCTTCTCAGACTTTCTGTCATCTTATGTGTCCGGTCGGAAATATTAACTATCATTTTCCCAAATGAGATGTAAGTTCGCGCCTTCGGAGTTGATGGGGAGCACGAGACAACCAGCGAACCTCACTGAGAAACTTACGGAGAAAAACATGCCGTCTTTTCATCCATGGAGACATGGCATATAGGTTCCTCTCCAGCCGAATCGTGCCATCCTCAAACAGATTAAGCAGAAGATTTATTTTTATATTCACTATCTCTTTGTGTTTCATGTATCTATGCTACAGCATCATCTTCTGCTCGGGTACAATCATGCCTAACCAGAGATTGGAGGATCACCGCTGCGTCCATCTGAAGAACATGGGAAGTAAAAAACTTTTACAGAAGTCACATTATTGCACTATATCAGCGAAAGCGAGAGTTATCTCGGATGAGACGAGGGCTGTGGGTCTCTTAAACCTTACTGGCAACCAAAGCAAACATTCAGCCTTTCAGAAAACACAAGATGTGGTAGATCACAAGCAGAGTAATAACAGTAATTCGCCAAAATACGGGAATAAGAAGTTGCCCAATGCACTTATAGTTGGCGTTAAGAAAGGAGGCACCAGGGCGGTGCTGGAGTTCATCCGGATTCATCCAGATGTTCGAGCTCTTGGGACTGAACCACATTTCTTTGATAGAAACTATGACAAAGGATTGGACTGGTACAGGTAGGGTTTTTATTATTTTCTTTTCTTTTTTTCCTTCCCTGGCTTTTTGCATTGGTATTCTGAATAATAATTGAATAAGGCAATTGTCTTATTCAATAATAATACAATTTATTTATTAAATTTATGCAATATTACACAAGTGCTGCTGTACTGAATATTGACTGCAGGTAATCACAGCCATGCCGACATTCAATACTACAGCACAATTGCAAGAATTATATTAATATTTCTAGAAATAATGAACTTAATAACTTAAGTAACTTGCAACTCAGACAAATATTGGCCTGTTAGTATGTTTCTTTTCCACCCATGAAAATACTTCCAACTTCCAAAACAAGTCAAGCTATGTGTCATCAAGCTGTGCACATACTAAAATCCAGACTGGAATTAATAATATGAGCAGAGTGGAGTGGCACAGATTTCTCTTCCCGGCTTAAAAAGTTTCAGTATTATTTTCTTCCCTATTGTGTACAGTATACTTGAGTTAAAGGGCTTATCGAACAAGAAAAAAAATGTAGGACAGGACTTGATTTTGTCTATTGGAAATTGATTGAATTGTTGTGGTTTGCTATTGCTATGATCTCATGTGAGTGACAGGTTGATCCCGCCTTTGCACCTGTAAACACATCATTAGAGAAGAAATGTCACTGCAAGAGGGAGGGGAAGTTATTTTGATTAAAGATTACGCAAACACTTGAATTAAAAATAATGATGACAATAATAAAAACATAATTATGTGCATGTATAAATCATTTATAATAAATACTACAATATAAAAAAAAAAAAAAGAATTACGAACTTTGATTTCATGGTGACTTTAATCACTCCAGCTCAAGCTCCACTCTGGGTTTTACATGCCCTTACTAGTGAGAAAAACCTGATCATGAAGAGAGATAAAAAAAACAACGTTATTTTTTTTCTAAACCTGCTAAATGTTCTCTGATGCTGTTTACAAGAAGAAGAAAAATAAATTGTTCCACGTTTCCAAAAACCTTTTTGCTTCAGGCAAACTATTCAGCATTCTTGGCCAATCAAATTACCTATTTAATTATAAATTACCTAAAATTATGTGAAATAGATGTCACAAAGAAACTGTGCTCAGTATTCTGATCATGCCAAAAGTTGTACAAACTGTTTGTATGACAGTGGTAGTGTGCATAAAAAATATTCAATTATTAATATAAAATTTTTCTTTAAAAGAAAGGGAAGCTATTCCTTGGATAGCAACTATTATGATCCATACACCGATCAGGCATAACATTATGACTACTGACAGGTGAAGTGAATAACACCGATTATCTCTTCATCACGACACTTGGGTGGGATATATTAGACAGCAAGTGAACATTTTGTCCTCAAAGTTTATGTGTTAGAAGAAGGAAAAATGGGCAAGCGTAAGGATTTGAGCAAGTTTGATGAGGGCCAAATTGTGATGGGTAGACGTCTGGATCAGAGCATCTCCAAAACTGCAGCTCTTGTGGGGTGCTCCCGGCGAGCAGCAGTGGTGAAGCGGCGACAGGGTCATGGGCGGCCAGGGCTCATTGATGCACGTGGGGAGAAAAGGTTGGCCCGTGTGGTCCGATCCAACAGACGAGCTTCTGTTGCTCAAATGCTGGTTCTGATAGAAAGGTGTCAGAATACACAGTGCATCGCAGTTTGTTGTGGATGGGGCTGCATAGCCGCAGACCAGTCAGGGTGCCCATGCTGACTCCTGTCCACCGCCAAAAGTGCCACATGAGCATCAGAACTGGACCACGGAGCAATGGAAGAAGGTGACCTGCTCTGATCAATCACGTTTTCTTTTACATCACGTGGATGGCCGGGTGCATGTGCGTCGCTTACCTGGGAACACATGGCACCAGGATGCATTATGGGAAGAAGGCAAGCCGGCGGAGACAGTGTGATGCTTTTGGCAATGTTCTGCTGGGAAACCTTGTGTCCTGCCATCCATGTGGATGTTACTTTGACACGTACCACCTACCTAAGCATTGTTTCAGACCGTGTACACCCTTTCATGGAAACTGTATTGCCTGGTGGCTGTGGCCTCTTTCAGCAGAATAATGCGCCCTGCCACAAAGCAGGGCGCATTATTCAAAGCAATGAGTATGAGGTGTTGACGTGGCCTCCAAATTCCCCAGATCTCAATCCAATCGAGCATCTGTGGGATGTGCTGAACAAACAAGTCCAATCCATGGAGGCTCCACCTCGCAACTTACAGGACTTAAAGGATCTGCTGCTAACATCTTGGTGCAGATACCACAGCACACCTTCAGGGGTCTAGTGGAGGCCATGCCTCGACAGGTCAGGGCTGGAAGGAAGGTGGTCATAATGTTATGCCTGATTGGTGTATATATAAACAAGCAAAAAACTAATTTAATCAAATAATATAAATTAAAGAGCCACTCAAAACTCTCAAAGAAAATATAAATTTAAAGCAAAACACATTCTACAAAATTGCACAAATTTGAAAAAGAACAAGAACTGCCAAATGTGTGAAATGTCATAAAGGTAATATCAGCAGGGTGCAAAAATGATGAAAACTGCCTTTTTGTGGTGGCAGGAAGACAAGAGCTAAAAACTCGAACTGCTGACAAGAAGATGTTAGCAGTAAGTCATACTGAGAGAGCAGGAATGATAGCGTTTTGGCCAGAGACCCAGAGCGGAATGACACAGAGTGATTGCAGTGTTCGGTTTCAGGGGGAAAATATGCAGATAAAGGCCAATGGATCTCTTTCAAGAGTAAACCTTCCATAAACCCTGCCAGAGAAAGGCATGGATCATATTGATCAGTGGGCAGATTAAAATCAACTCCTTCCTTCCTTCTTCCCTTTCTACTGATGGGCTGCCATTCAAATACCCATCGGGGAGCCGTTCGACTGTGCAAGAAGTCTGTGTCGATTCTGTGTGGCGTGTAGGGCTATGGCGCAGGGGTCTCTAGGAGACAATATCACCCCTCCCTCTTTCAGCACGGCGTCTGCCTGCAGCTCAGCTTCAGTAATTACACACACACATCACATCCCAGCTCAGACAGGACAGAGAGCGAAATAGAGGACTCCCCATGGGCCATGTCCAAACGTGAGGGGGAAAATCCATAAAGCCAACAGTACATACCTGTGTGAGAGCAGCCCTTCAGCCATTAGCAGGTGTTGCTGCTTGTTCAGTCTGCTCGTCATCTGGAAACCACAATAAAACACACTCCTCCTCTGTTTACGTTCATTTAAGGGCAACTCCACTCACCCACAGCCTTCTGTGCTTAAATCAATTGAAGCGGATGTGTTTGTGAGATGTGTGGATCGATGCTAGTCCCTTGTATTTGGACACGGAGAGAAAAAGATGCGGGGGAAAAAGATGTAATGAGAAAAAGTGCCAGGATGAAGGAAAGATGAAAAGGAATTCGGAGATGTTGCCTTGTGCCATGTGACTGCTAAACAAACAAATGCCCACAAACAAGCTATTAATAGAGTAGATATTTTCTTTGTAAACTACAGCAAACTACCCCCCCCTATAATACAGTAGTTCTTGTGATGCGTATTAGAAAAACATTGGATGCCAGGAACAGTTTGCATATGGCTTTGCTGGTAATGATGTAAATAAAGTCGCTTTGATATATATATAGCCTTGCTACTTTCCTTATAATTTATGTAATCTTAAATGTAAAATTCTTAAAGGGATAGGATACCCAAAAATGAAAATTTGCTGTTAATTTACTCACCCTCAGGCCATTCAAGATGTAGGTGACTTTTTTCTTCAGTAGAACAGTAAAGAAGATTTTTATCTAAAACTGTGGTCCTTGGTGATTCATATAATGCAAGTCAAAGGCTACTATTGCTTTGGAAGTCAAAAACCCTATACAGGCAAAACAAAATTAATACACATGCTCCTGACTATAGATTGAAGTGTTATGAGGTGAAGTCTGGAGTGCGAGCTTCTCGACGCATAATGACTTACACGTGGGAGCTCAAACGTTGGGAATCTGTGAAAATCTGTGAGATTGCACAAGCAAATGTAATCTTTATTCTATATAATCTATAGAATTAATAGATATGAATCTATATTATATTAAATATGAATCTATATATATATATATATATATATATATATATATATATATAGGTTGCAGTATCCAGGATAAGCACAAGCAAGTGCAATTTTGATGGAAAATACAAAATATCTCTTGTAAACAAACACAGCATCAGCTCGTTTGCAAGTTTGCTCCCGCACATACGTCATAATGCAACAGAAAGCTCATGCTACAGACTGCCATGGCAACAAAATTACAGGTAATAATGTTGGCAAATGGCTCATGACTGTTTGCCATGGTTATGGATTACACCAAACATGTATATAATGTTCAGTTTCTAGCACAGACTGATCGTTTCGCTTTATAAGACCTCAATATATCACCAGGAGCCTCAAGTATTAATTTTATTTTGCCTGTATATGTTTTTTTTTTTGTTTTTTGTTTTTTTGACTCTCGATCTGACGGTAGCCGTTAACTTGCATTATATGAATCACCAAACAAATTTCAGCAAAAAAAACTTTTTTTTAAAATTCTACTGAAGAAAAAAAGTCAAAAACATCTTGGATTGCCTGAGGGTGAGTAAGTTAACAGCAAATTTTTGGGTGAACCATCCCTTTAAGTTTTGTCAATAAATTTAATTACAATGATAATTACACTATAGGGATGTTACCAAAATTAAATCATTATCAACAAAATTTGCACTGCAGAGGAAACACAGAAGCTGAATCTGGAATGGAGCTCAGAAGTGACATGAATGCATTTGCATTGCACAATTACAACTGCATAAATATTGTTTTGAGGTTCATGATTTACTTTTTTTAAATATATAAATATAACATGTTGGAAAAAATGCAATGATACTTTTAAATATGAAACTAAACCACCAGTAGTCTTATTAAGGGAGTCACTGAGTCATTCATTCAATTGATTTGTTCAGATGTCTGATTCATTCAAGAATGAAGCAAGTGACTGAACGGGTCATTGTGTTATCGACTCACCCGGTTCTTTCAAAAACATTGAATCATTCTGTAATGAAACTCCGCTGTGTGTTGCTCGGATGTGCACAACAGTTCTGCTGTGGCTTTGTTTGGAACTATGGCAAAATAGAGCAAAAATGGAAGTCACTTAATATTAACTACTCGTTTATTGAATTGTTGCATAAAATCAATGTCACATTCACAATCATGCTGATATTTGGGAAAACAGCACTCTTGGTCATGTGATGATGCTTTACTATATCATATGTAATATATATGGATAGTTCAGCCATGAAACTCTTTTCACACTCAGATTGCTTTTCAACGTAACGTTCACAGCCAATGAAATTTATGCATTCATTACCACTTCCCTTTATAACCATGAGGCATCCAAACGAATTCTCTAACTCTATGTACTATGCAAATTCTTATTCTAGCCCTCCTCTTCCCCAGCACCACCTTCCCAGATCTGGTATAGGGGTATCTCCCTCTCTCTAGCAAAATTAACATGTTTTAAAACATGCTACTTTTTTCCAGTCAGGAAGGTAAGATTTCAACTTCAAAAAAATAGCTTATCCTGGAAAGCGGATAAGCGCTAAAGCAACACCATAGAACATTTGCTCACGGTTACCCCATGTGGTTGATAAGCGCAATTGTCGGTTACCAGTGTTACCAGCTTTTCCGTGGGGAGCGCAATACACGTGAATTTGTTAACTAAGCTGACGGAACCAGCGAATGCAGAAACTGCATTTGGAAACCATGTCCACCGACCAGTTAAAGTACACTAGATCATAACGTGCAAGCTATCGAGACCGGCAACATTACCTTATCTCTTCTCTACCTTACCGTTATAAATTGTGAACCAGTTGTGCAGCAATTAACAACCTGAACACAGCCTAATAACAAATAAGCTCAAAAGTACAGGACAGTAAGAAAAAAATTACATATAAGACTTATAAATCCAGTAGCAGGAAGGTTAGGTCTCCATCCGTTTTGCAACCCGTTGCCTCTTTCAGCTCGCACCAACAAGTGTAAGCCTGTCCAATATTGATTCGTGTACGGGCTCATGTCCAATCACTCTCTCTATTTCTTTTCTTCGCTTGCTCTGACAACACCCTCTTTGGTTTCTTTGCTGGCTCTGCCATGGCGTTGGTTTTGAGACTTGCATATTAGATTGTTTCGTCTTATAGTTAGCTGTTGGCTAAATCCATCCAGGCTACAAGTAAAATATGTGACATATGCCATAAAGCAGGTCGCACTCTTCCACTGGCAGGGGGTGGGCGGGGCTGTGTGTACCGACCCGAACACGAAACTCGCAGAGTGTGGTTGTAGCCGCTAAGAGGCTGCTCAGGTAGCAGCGGCAGTAGAATTTATCTGGTTAAAAGTTGTTCTACCTCTGAAATAATTTTAGAGACATTATTTTCAGGTCGAAAAACTACATAGTGTTGCTTTAATGTAGAGCACACATAGTACCATGCCTATAAAATTTGCACAAGCACACATTAACACAAATACAACTTTTAATCTCACACTAAGAAACTCATCAATACTATTTGTGGACGGGTTAATTAAAATGCCACAGAGGCCAAGACACTGAAACAGTCCCCCTAATCCTTACTGAAAGCTATTTTATTTTAGCCACTGACATCTTGCAATAAGAGGACCAATAAGGGCTGCAATAAAGGGCAGGACTAATGAGAAAGATGAATTGGCTGATTAAGTTAAAAGTTCCTTATAAAGCCCCTTAATAATGTGTTTTAGAGTCTTGTTTTTCATTTTACTTCAATCTTTGTCTTGGCAGGGCCCATTCATTAAATTCACGTAGTGTTGTTGAGATTACCCCTGGGTTTTTACTAGAAGTTGTCCTAGATGGAGTAACAAAGTCCTAGCTTGAAATAATAAGATCTCTTCCTTTAGCTAAAAAAAAGTGCAAGGTTTCAGGACAGTTTCAATAATTGTTGAGTTTTGTGTGCTCTACCACTCCGATGAAGCATACGAGAGACATATAATACATATGTGGCGATGCTCATTACTTTATTTTTAGAATGGACAAGGATCCTTATGGCCTCATTTGTTGTAGGCAAACCTGTTTTCTCATTACGAGTGGACACTTGTGCGTCCCCTTGTGCGGTTCATCAAATCAAACAAATATTCTGCACTACACACCATCTAAACTTAAAAGGGCGTCTGAATTCTATTGATTTTATTATAGTTGGAAGTTCTTCAAGCAGATTCCCTAAGAAATCCTCAGATTGTAAGAGACGTCTTTTAACATTTGCTGGAGCCAAGAAATTCCTCCTGGTCCTCCATTAATTGGCTCGAAAGGGAAAGGAGCAGCGAAACACAACAGTCAGAAAGGTTGACGAGGACAGGAAGTTGGACAGAGCTTATTTAACTGGGAAAACCGCACATTTCTCCATGCACACTTTCTATTGCCCTGAATCACTAACGGGAATTGCTAATCCCAGCATGGTTCAGAGAGTTGTAGATCTTCCTGTAGCATTAATTACCTACACAATTCTTCCTTGGATGTACCCCAGCAGGGAACGGCAAGCTACCGAGATGTTTTGATTTGGTGATTTTAGTGTAAATTACTCATTAAACTTGAGTGCCACTAGCAAGAGCGGCGAGTAAATACGAGCTACTCTGAGAAAGTGTGTCTACCGATGGGAGTCCATTATGGGACTGACTGGATTAAGGATGAATGTTGAATGCTTCGAGTCACTCTAGAGACAAACCACAGAACCGCTGAGGAGCTGAAGGTGAGCACTCAGATTCACTTAGAATGCTTGAAGAGAAGCAGTCATCATATATTATCATACATTATGGCATTCCACTGGCCCTCTGTTGTGCAAACTAATTTGTGCATATACCGGGCATATAAAACGCACTTTAGAGTTTAGCACATTTTATTGTGTTACTCTGTAATGCAAAGTAAAAAAAAAAAGCCAGACATTTTACTAAATAAATGACCAAAAAAAAAAGAAAAGAAAAAAAAAACTAAATGCACACTGCATGTATTTAATGAAAATCATGCCTTTGCTTTTACACATGAAAATTACCCCTGAAGATATATATATATATATATATATATATATATATATATATATATATATATATATATATATATATATATACAGTAGCATCATCTGAGACCACCAGTGCAGCAGTGAGGTGTTTCACATGCAGTAAAAACACACCTGTGCATGTGGGAGTACATTTCTAGGAAAATTGTTAACCATAAAGACCAAGGACACACTTCATAAACCTGCCTTGTACAGCAAAAAGAAATCTTTTGTTGGAAAAATAAAATCTCTTGAACCTTTAACACTACAATCTGTGTTTCGTGATAACCTAACATTGCACATTAGAACAAGTTTTCATGCGTTAATGCTCCAAAAATATTCTTTTTCCAGCCTGGTCTCGTTATTAATATGTAGGTATTAATATGTAACTTTCAAAGAAACAAAACGTACATTTTTAAAGATGCTGAAACGTACAATATTGGCCTATATCGCGCTAAAACGTAAAAATGTAAAATATTTAAGAATCTTTCATGTCATAAAGATATATGAATAATTTCCCTTTTATCTTTTTGTAGATAAATGTAAGATCTCTAAACCCCATCCCGAACCTAAACAAACCCATTTTATACAGAATGTTAAAAGAATAAAACATGATGGACAGAAATGTGTAGGAAAATTACAATTTTAGTGAAAATTAAAACGATATTTTGAGCCGCTAATCCTACACCTATCATCTTAAAATTACATACTCTTATAAATAAAAGAATAACAGACAAACAAGCATAATCACAATAATTTAATTATTGTGAAAATGCCAAAAGTGGTACCAGTTTAAATGATGATAAGTTGGAGTTGTGGCTGCAGTCGCAGTCCTTTCTGGCGGTAACAGTTTTTTTTATAGGGTACAGAGCAGAATTTAATTTATTAATCCATGAAAATATGAATCCGACTTATCTCTGTAAAGGCACGCACTCATTTCAAATGCCAATCCACTGAAACACGGCATGTCGCAATTTGTGACGAAGCAGGTGAGAATCAATGAGCGTTCGATATCAGTGCCATAAACCATGTCGTAAAGGTTCTCGAGGGCGCAACTTTCAAATTTGAATCTTAATGAGTGCGGGCTTTGACTGTGACGGTCGTTGCTGAGAATGAAGTTGAAAATAAAGTGCTGAATTTGGATATGTTCCTTACAAACATATGGATTCTAAACATTTGGAGTTCAGCGAACAAATAAAATTGATGTGATTTGTAAATCTATGTTGTGCTTTGGTGTATCTTATGGTTGTATTGTCAGAGAAAACACCTTCTGTGTTGGACAGCAAACAAAATAAATATTACAAAAAGGTTAAACAATTACAGAAATTTTATTCATTTTAAGGTTTCAAAGTGTAGTCATTATGTAATCCTCCGAAACAAGTTTGCTGCACAAGTCACAAACATAAATGTTATTTCATATTAAGTATGAGTAAACTGCATTCTATAAATTCGACTAAAACATGACAATTAAATACAACAGAATCAAAACATTAATGCCAAGATTTTAATATTAATACATGGGAATTCATACACATTCACACTTGGATATGTAAATGATTTATGTTTTATTGCTGGTAATACGTACGTATTTTTGCATTTTAGTGCTATAAATACGTCAATATTGAAGCCCCTCCTCCTGAAAAACACAATGTGCTCTGATTGGTCGGCTGGACCAGTGTGTCATGATTGGTTAACCGCTTCAAGTATGTTTTAGATTAATAATGCTGAAAATTCAGCTTTGCCATCACAGGAATCATTTCTGTTTTAAGAGATATTAATATAGAAAAAAAGTCAAAATTTCACAGTATTGTTTTAATGTATGTTTGATCAAATAAATGCAGACTTGGTGAGGATAAGAGACCACAGAACCCTGATGTTTGTAGATGAAATTCAATAAATCTAGTAGCTTCACTCCATTGGTAGTCAATGCATTGATATGCTTTTGTATAGACAAAGTTTGCAGGCAACGTCGACAATTGCAAAGATTTCAGATGAAGGCAACTTAGGGTCGACGCAAAACCTTTAAATATTATTCTAATATTGTATTATGGTATAGCATTTTATGTGGATGCTTCTCAATTCATAAAGATGGGGAAAATTCATGGAGCTGCAGAAAAAAAAAAATCTAGAGAAAAACATGCTGCAGTCTGCTGAAATACTGAGACTTGGAAGATGATTAATCTTCCAGCAGGACAATGACCCAAAAATATACCCAAAAAATATAATAGTTATACTAGAGTGGCATAAAGTACAAAAAAAGAGAGAGGGAGAGAGAGAGAAGTTCATGCTTTAAAATGGCCCAAATCAAAGTCACTCTGCATCACCTGTCTCGACCAAAGAAAGTAACTGCTGGAGTGAAGATAAGGGATGCTAAGTTAGGAGTGTAATGGATTGTAGTGGACCAGGCCCCACGGTTCAGAGCGCATGCGATTCACAGTTTAATTGTGACTTTAACCTTCCTGTTTTAGTGAGTTTACAGCATTCAAGCAAGTAAACAATTGAGAAAGAAAACGGATGCATTATTGGAATCATTGCATTAGCTCAACTTAAAATAACAACAGCCTAATGTACTTTCTGCTGTCATTAATGATAATCAAACAAAAGGCAAAAAGAAAATAACTTTTGTAGCTTTAACAAAGATGAATTATATTTAGTTTATACGGTGAAGACTACGCAGTGTTATTTTACAATGTCTGTAATACTGTTAGACCTATACTTGAAAAACTGAAACACTATTTATTTCATTTGTTCTATTGCATCTGTCTGTTTATGTGCCCATATTCTAATACCAACTTTTCATTTGTCTTAATGAAATATTGATAAAAAAAAAATATTGTTTTTCATTAGTTAGGCTAGTAGCTTTTGCTGTGGTATCAAAGTACTTATAGTGTTCTTTAAATAATAAATAGAAAGCAAAATCATATCCTTATAAAGTTCATACACTGATCTGAAAAATCTGCTGCACATGTATTCAATAATATCTATTTTTTTTTTTTTTTTTTAATCTTTAGTTCAATAAAATGTGTGGATTTTTTCCCTTTGATATCATACAGTACTCTGTATCGATGTGGAAAAAATCCAAGTGACTGTATAGTGCATATATGGGCAACAGAGAGAGCTGTAGATATCATGTATCACTTTTTCAGGCTCCAGTGCATAAATATAACCATTTCCCATTTTAAAATCAATTCACACGCCAAAGCATATTCACAAGTGTACCTCATGGGAGAAGATGGCGGTGGGAGATGGTGTGCAGTGAAGTTATTTGTTGCTACTGGATGCCATTTTAGTCATGACTTTTTTGGGAATGGCTACAGTGTCTTCCATTGTACACATCATCTATAACCATTACCCTTAAGTAGCAACATCAATAAAATGAAAAAAAATGCTCATGAACAGCAGACAGTAGTATGTTATTTAGACAGTAGACATTAATGCTAATACACAAGAATAGAAAATGTTAATGTGACAATTTGCAGTAAGATTCTGTTAAGATCACACTTTACTTATGCTTCATTGGATCACGTATGAGATAAAGTGCAGGTATTCTGTGTTGCGTTCAGGTGTCCTTCAGCCATTTGCATTTCAGCCACATACTGAGTAAGCCTGCTTCTTATTATTCCATAGTAATGTTCCCATTATATCCCGCAGCTTTGCAATGAACCCTTTAAACCAGGAGAGAAAAAGTAAACTGAATACGAAGTTACACCAGGCTGGAATACCATGACACAAGCGTACTGCTTACATAGTTTGAATACATAACACTCTGGATGCAACCCAACAATGAATTACATGCAGAAATCTGAAACGCTGACATAATTAACTAAAAAACTCACCAGAAAATGTGCTGTTTGCTGGTCTCAGTTTTGGGAGGCCATCCATAAAGCATTTTCTTTGTGGGTGGATCAAACCCATTCCCCGCAGGACAATGAAAGCTTTGGCTGTCCTCCCTTTTCACTTCCACAGCCTTCTGAAGTACGCAGTGCTCTGTCTGTGGCTTGGAAATGAATGATAACATATTGTGTTTTGACAATGCCACTGATACAAGACTGAAATTAATTGAGATAATGAAGCAACAAAACCATAAAACTGTAATCATTGACATTTTTTTAACAAAACCATCCTACACAGTTCTCGGCTGTGTGAAAGTTGAAGCGTGTTAAAATTATTTAAAGTTACGAGTATGATTGAGAATACAACAATATATTAGACATATGATGTGTCCCAAATTATGTACTATATGCACTCTATGATGGGGGGTCCTCAAGGGCCACTTTCCTGCAGAGTTTAGCTCCAACCTTGAACAAACTCACCTGCCTGTAGCTTTCTAGTAATCCTGAAGAGCTTATGCCTCGTTCCAGGCAACCTGTAACCCATGTTTTTCCAACCTTCTACACGTGAAAGTGCACTGGAATGGCAATCAAACCTGTGACTTCCCACACGTGAACTCGTACTAGATCGCTGTACTCCCAGTTCCGCGCTCTGACGTCACATAGCCCGCGAAACAACAATGGCAGCCCCTACGGATGCGGTGTTTATGCAAGTGTACGGTAAAATAACGTAAAATAAAAGATATAACAGCTTCTCTTGCCTTATGCACCATTTTTTCTCCTCCGAAAGGAGTAAGTCTATTACCTTTGGTGATAGAAATGATTGTAAATGAGCATAAGCCCCGTATAGAGAGAGAGAAGTTCATGCTTTAAAATGGCCGTATAGTCCGCCATGCGGGTTTGTTTACACTCAGGCAGTTTGGCGTGACTTGCCTGGAACGCTACAAAGTCGTGAGTTGTGGTTTGAAGTCGTGACTTAGGGGCTCAAAAACCTGGGGTGCGTTTCCCAAACAACGATGTAACTCGCTACTGAACTACCATAGTACGATGCATCGTTGAACAAATCAACTAGCTAGACACGTCTATTTCCCGAAACCGTATTGTCGCAAACTTGTCGTTCAACCACGTTGGTGAATGATGTCACGCAGGTGGTGGAGTAATAACTTCTTTAAATGAATTCGTTTGAGATCGAATTATTGCTAGAATTTCTGCTATAAATTACGGACATGGCATTAGAGGACTAATTCTCATTTTCCTCAGTTATTTTGCTTTATTTACAGATTAAATCAAATGCTTGTTCTGACGTACTAAAGCACGTACGCACATGCGCACTCTTCAAAACCTGAGCTTTAAATCTCTTGATAAACTAAAATATATAAATGACATTTGAATATAAAAAAAAGATATACATTGATATACATATTAAAAAAAAGATATACATTGTACTTAATGTCAGCTTGCTTATTTTGCTCAAAATAATGATTTATTAAGTCCTCCTGTCATAATAACAGGACACTATGCTTCTAACTACAGCTCGAGAGCTGTCGTTCCAACCACACAAGTTTGCGATGCAGTTTGTGAATGTTCGTTTGAACTTTGGTATCAGGAAACATCAAATCGTTGAACTATGTAAGTAACTTGCAATGTTAGTTGGCTAACGATGCTTTTGGGAAACGCACCCCTGCCTGGAACGCAGCATTGATTAGCTGGTTCAGGTGTGTTTGATTAGGGTTGGAGTTAAACTCTGGCTGCGTTCCAGTTCGTTTTCTTCCCTCACTAACTTCCCTCAGTCTTGTTGACTCAGATGTATGTCATTGGTTACGTTGCATGAATGCCCACTACTGGCGAAACCTTTGCAATGGGCTGAATTGGAACATCCTAAGCCCCTGATCACTTGGAATCTGCTATGGAGTTGATTTATTATTATTATTATTTTTCCCTTACGAAATTGGTTAATGCAGCATTCTATATGTATACAGGTGTGTTTGGGGTGTTTTAAATATTCAAAAAAATAATGAATATATCATAGAGTGGGGTAAATTAAACGCAATATGCGGTGACGTCACAATCGTGTCTGAAGCGTACATATGTGGTAGACTCTGTCCCTCTGCCAAAATCGGGGGAGTGAGGTTCTGCCCATATAAACTTCTCTCGTCCACTTCACAAAGTGGAACGCACTTCAAAATGGCGGCAGGGTTCCCCCGAGGGGAAGTGTTTAGGGAAGTTTGCGAGTACGTGTCTAAAACTGGGTTGGAACGCAGCCTCTGTAGGACATTGGTCCTTGAGGACCAAGGTTGAGAATGGCTGATTTAGTGTATGAATTTCATAAGGTTATTTTGCCATTAAGCATTGGAGTCTGATAGCCCTTCCCTTCTACTACGTAAGGAAAGCTGTGAGCATTGAGTGCATGAAGTGACCAACCACATTCCACACTTTGAATGCGTTCCACTCCAGTTTTAGACACATACTCGTGGACTTCCCTAAGCACTTCCCCTTGAGGGAATCCCTGCCGTCATTTAAAAGTGCGTTCCACTTCGTGAAGTGGACGAGGGAAGTTTATATGGACAGACCCTCGCTCCCTCGATTTTGACCGAGGGTGCAAGTCTACTTCATATGTAAACTTCAGGCTGCTCCATATACCAAAATGCAACACGATTGTGATGTCACCGCATATCGAAGGAAGATATTTGGAAGAATGTCAGTAACCAAGCAGATCTCTGTTTGGTTACTGACATTCTTCCAAATATCTTCCTTTCTGTTCAGTAGAACAAAGAAATTCAAACAAGTTTAGTACTACTTGAGGGTGAATAAATGATGACAGAATTTTCATTTTTGGGTGAATTATCTCTTTGAGTGCATCATTGGGGCATTTAAAATGCATGTGTTCTTTTTCAAATTTTCAGTGGGAAAACTACTATTTATACAAAATGGCATAGAATAGTGCATAAGTATGCAAATTGGGATGCACCTATAGAATATGACGGTCGTGTTTGACTTCAAATGCGTGTGATGTTGTGCATCGCATGTTGAAATGTGAGAGTTGGACCACCGTGCTCTGAACTGAAGCCAGTATCCAGGAGACATCACCTCTTTGAGCTCTCCTCCTCCTCTCAGGGATGTATCTGAAGTAAATGAGACCAAAAATACTGTGGCACTGCTGAGGTGCAAAAGATGTTTCAGTTCCAACACAAATGAGTTTGGAGACTGACAAGTCTAGGTTCTTTCATCTTTTTATAGTCTCTGTTGAGGAGCTCTTTGAGCAACTACACGAAGTCTGCAGACGCACAGCTCTGAATCAAAATACACTGTTTCTCGGCGAGGTGTATACGGTAAAGTTAATTTATTGTGCGGCGCCCTTGCAGTCTATTTTGGGGAAGTCGATAGTCTAATTGTTCACTTTCTTTCTGGTCAGATCAATAATACCAACAGATCGTTATTGTTTAATTTCATACGTTGCAATTACAGCAAAGACGTCGCATGATGAATCTATGAGGGCAAGTGAGTCATTTGTAAATGCACATTGAACATGGTGTGTTGACAAATGTATAGCAGTGCTTTAGCATGTATAAATCTTTCATTAGAAGTGAAGGGCTTTTGAGATGAATGTGTGGCTTAAATGATAACACATTTTTAATGTGTCATATTGAAGGAGTTATAATTCATTCAAGTGCTGGTTTTAGTCACATTACTACTGCCAGCACTGTTCACCTACACCCACGGTATGATGTATGTGTGGATGGTTCATGGTTAACTCTTAATAGACTTTCTCTGAGGCGAGTTCCTGTTGCTGACTGGTCATTAATGGTCTGACATCCTCCCAGAAGAAAATCTGAGCAGTTGAAATATTCATGATCTGTATTACAATGATGGCAGAATTGAGCCATTTGCTCTTTGCCAGGCCAGGAAATGAGGAATATTAGTAATACATCTGTTCATTGTTCAGGGATTATGTGACTTTGTTTATTACAGCACATGATGATATGACTGGAAAACAATTCACAGTGCCGACAATTATGGTAAACTACATAAACACTTTCAATTAACTTCCCCCTGGCAGTGACACATAGCATGACACCGTGCCCTAACCAGACTCAAAAATCTCTTTTCTTTTATCCTTTTTAAGCTTTTTTTTCTTTTTCTGTTTTTGTCCTTCCCAGCCACAATACCATTACACAACATGGTTTTTGGGGGTTCTACTTCTGCGATATTGCAGCTGTCAGCTTAATTATTATCTCAGTGTGTGTTTTGTACAATATAAAATTGTTTAATTTGAGTTCAGATATGATTTTTGCATGACTTTAAAAGCCATAATGAAAGTAATAATGGATAATTCACCTCAGATCTTTAAATTAAATTAGAGGAAACAAAAATATTCAAACTGTGAACTGTAAACAAACAAGCCAATTCCCTGACAAAGAGTGTCAGTCACTGACTAGCCTATGTATTTTGAATAATTTTAAAATCATTTAGTTTTTTTATTCATTTGATTTTGCACTTACCTATTTTGTTGTAAGTGCAAGACAGCGGTGCGTTTGCGGAGAAAACTCCGCCTTCATGCTCGTCTGATTGGCTGTGATTGAGTTTGTTGCACCTTGCAGCCTTGTTGCATTTGGTGTGGACAAATGATGCTTGTCAAAATTGTATTTTTGGAAGAAGGATTGAATCATTGAAAAAAAAAAAAGTTACATAGTATACATTTAAATGACGGCACAATTAGAGAGACAGGAAAATAATTAGGAAGAAAGAGGTGGATTCGAACTTGCATTCCCTTGAGCCATGCAATACTTTATACATCAGGAGGCACATCAGTCTCAGACATCAGGCCCACCAAGACCATCTAATGCAATCGTACATCTGATTGACAAGTTCACCTTGAAATGAAGTTGTTTACAAGGTACAAGGTCAATACAGTTAATCTTTCTGAGGAAGAACTAATCACTGAATTTTCCAGCTTAGTGGTGCTTTTTTTTATTTTTTTTTTTTTTTTTTTGAGTTTTGTTTGAAACAAAGCAATACTAATATGATCTACCTTGATGCTGAAGTTGTTTAAATCTTATATATATCTATCTATCTATCTATCTATCTATATATATATATATATATATATATATATATATATATATATATATATATATATAATATACAGTCATGGACAAAATTGTTGGCACCCTTGATAAATATGATAAATCTGCATTGTTTATCCTTTTGATCTTTAATTCATAAAATTAGCAAAAATCTAACCTTTCATTGAAGGAAAAGAATTGAAAGTGGGGGGGCAATCACATTATGAAATAAATGTTTTTCTCCAAAACATTATTGGCACCCCTAGAATTATTTATGAGTAAAATATCTCTGAAGTATATTCCCATTCATATTTACATTTTTTTTTTAGCTCACCAGGGTGATCATGAACATGAAATTGTCCAGCCATGACTTCCTGTTCCACAGGAGTATAAACATGAGGAAAAACAAAGGCCAAATCCCCTTAATCATTCATCACAATGAGTAAAACCAAAGAATATAGTATTGATATGCAGCAAAAGATTGTTGAGCTTCACAAAATTGAAAGTGGCTGTAAGAAAATAGCAAAAACATTTCCACTATGAGGGCAATAATTAAGAAGTTCCAATCAGCTAAAGATGTTACAAATCTGCCTGGAAGAGGACGAGTGTCTAAATCGTCCTAATGCGCGGTGAGGAGGAAAGTTTGAGTGGTCAAAGACTCTCCAAGGATCACAGCTGGAGAATTGCAGAGATTAGTTGAGTCTTGACTCTCAGAAAGACTAAAAAAAAGATCAAACAGCACCTACATCCCCACAAGGTGTTCGGGAGGGTTTAAAGAAAAATCCTCTGCTTTCATCCAGAAACAATCTCCAGCATATTCAGTTGTCAGACACGACTGGAACATCAAACGGGACCGGCTTCTGTGGTCAGATGAAACTAAAAAATGAGTGTTTTGGCAGCAAACCCACCAGATGGGTTTGGTGCACACATGGATAAAAGTACCCCATGTCCACGGTTAAATATACTGCTGGATCTTTAATATTGTGGGCCTATTTTTCTGCTGGAGGTCCTGGACATCTTGTTCAGGTACATGGCATCATGGATTCTATCAAATACCAACAGATAAAAAATCAAAACCTGAATGCTTCCGCTAGAAATCCAATAATGGGCCGTGGTTGGATCTTCCATCAGGACAATGATCCAAAACAAACATCAAAACCAACACAAAAATGTGTCACTGAGCACAAAATGAAGCTTCTGCCATGGTCATCCCAGTTCCCTGACCTGAACCCTAAAGAAAATGAGTGGAGTGAACTGAAGAGAAGAAGCACCAACGTGGACCTGGGAATCTGAAGGATCTGGAGAGATTCTGTATGAAGGAATGGTCTCTGATCTCTTGTCAGGTGTTCTCCAAACTCATCAGGCATTATAGGTGAAGACTCAGAGCTGTTATCTTGGCAAAAGGAGGTTGCAAAAACTATTGAATAAAAGGGTGCCAATAATTGTGGCCAACGTGTTTTGGAGAACAACATTTATTTCATAATGTGATTTTCCCCCACTTTCAGTTATTTTCCTTAAATGAAAGGTTATAATTTTGTGAATTTTTTGAATGAAAGATCAAAAGGATAAACAATGCAGATTTATTTTTTACAGTCATCTATGATCATATTTATCAAAGGTGCCAACAATTTTGTCCATGACTGCATATATATAATTTGATATATGTAATGTTATCGACCGTGCCTGACAGTATTTGCTTCTACCACGGTTTTTTTTTTTTAATGGAAGTTTGCAAAGAACTGAGATTTTAGTGGATATATGTAAAAAGTACTGTAGTTATGCATAGAGTCCATAATCTGTACTTTTTGAATGGACAAATATTCAGATTATAAAGTCTGCACATATTTGTGTTAATTTCTTTGGTGTTTGATGTTTCTACTATATAAGATAAACCCACATCAAAATAGCACATAAAACAAATCTAACTATGATTGGCTGTTTTATGTTGGTCTCTTCCTGTGTAAGTGGGTGGTTTTTGGAGAGAAAAAGCTGCAAACTGGACTAGAGTTTATGTCGTAGTCAAAAGTCTGGCTATGCGAGACTAATGCTCTACCCACTTCTAAATGTTTCCAGCAACTTTTGTGCTTAACATGTTGAATACCATGCAAATGCTCTGTTGACAATATTTATGTAATAAAATGCTGAAAAAGTGCCGTAAGAAACAAACTGATATTTTATTTGACCATAAGCCACTAAAGCCACATGGATTGTCCTAGAAAGCCAAAAGATTCATAAAACAGTTCTGACAAATGTCTTGTTTCCTTATAAGAGAGGTAGTATGCAAAGGAAACACTGAATCAGGTTTAATACTGCATGATAACATAAAACCGCACGTAACTAAACTCCAGAGTAAACTATGAAGCTGTAGATGTTGGCCTGATCCCTATGAAGACTCAGGAACAGGATATTGTTAACGGGGCTGGGCTCATTAAGAGTGTCAGCAATGACAAGCATTTGAACTCAGACAGGAAATGAGGCTCGCTGTCTAAAACGCTGTGAGCGTATATCCCCGCAGCTTTGTCATGGTGATTGATGCTTTTCATTTGAAATACCAATGAGATGAGATCAGCACTAGCACGAATATGATGGTCCAATCCTCTGTCCCACCATTAAGCACTTTAATTAGCACAATGAGGCTTAGATTAATTAGACAGAAATGACAGCACAACTGGCCAGTTAATAATCACATATGTAGGTTTAAGCAAGACTTCAGCTAATGCAATATTGGAAAGCGTCTGAGCATGCATTATTTAAATATGCCCAGGTTAAGCTTAATACCCATGGATTGAGTCATTAGATGTCTATGGTGGGTTCAGTAGAGGGAGCGGACAGCATGTTTGAAAGAATAAGCTGAAAACAAACCTCAGCACGCCGTCACACATAAATGGACTAAAATCTACCCTGAATCACAAATAGCTTCAGACATTTAATCCTGGGATTTTATATGTACAGGATTGTTAGACAGGTCAGATGTGCTTAAGTGCATGAAAGCTTCAAGCACACGGTAGGGGAAAACAGACTTTATTCCCAGCACTGCTCAAACGGCATCAGGAGGGCGTTTAGTACTTCATATCGACTGAACATCCAAAACTGACCTTTTCATCAGACGTTGGTACATTTCTAAGGATCAAGATGCTGGACTTACAAGTTCCCATTTAAAGTGAAGGTTCAGGAATGCAAAATTAAAAGAATACGCTATAAAACACTGTGACTTGTAGCAATCAAAGCGCAGAGATGGCTTTGCTGTAGCTGCGCTGCATTCCCCAGTCTGTCAGAACTTTTAGAAAAATACACATGAGGTTGCATCAGAACAGTGTATAATGAGAACTGTTTTATGTATATATATATATATATATATATATATGATAGGGAGCTGCAAAGTCAGTCAAAGTCAGATCTTTCATAGATAACATAAACAGGCAATCTAAAGTCAAACTATTACAGAAAGAGACAAAGAAAGGCAGATTAAAGAGAGCAATGTTTGTAGTAGATTCATAGGAGTTGCTAGACCCTATTTATATCATCTCTGACAGCATTGGCTACAGTAGCTGAGGTTATTTCACTTTCCAGTCATTAAAATACATTAACATTTGTTCCATTAAGTATTATCAGAGAGCTTGTACGAAAAATATGCTCTATACATCTATTCAGCTGTGGACCCGTTTATAGGTGACAGTGTTTGGTATGGAGTACTGCCTCACCAGCCAATATAGGCATATTGAGTATAGAGGCGGATTCGAACTCAGGTCAGTCGCATCAAAAGCTGATGCCACCCACCTTGCTCGCCATGCCACTGATTCTGTCAACAAGATTTCTTTGGTCATTTTGTCTGGCTAAATCCGATAATGGTGGGTGGAGTTAGCGTAAATAGTACGGAGCCCCTAAAGGGAAATGGTGGTGGAACAAAATTGGGATGGGAGGAAAAAAACATTTCAAAGCTCTCTGCGTTCTCTCGCAAAGATATTTGCGTTCCTAGCAAGGACATTTGCCTGCTCTCACAAACTTTTGCGTTCTCTCGCAAAACCTGTTGTGAGTTCGGACAAACACTTCCTGTTTAATTTCCCTCTGACAATGGTTCAGATAGCTCTGTATGTTAACAATGGAGCAGTTAATAGAGTTTTATTTTAAACTTAGACTTAAGTATAAAGAAAGATGTTCAGTGCTCAATTCAAGGCACAGTTTTGACGTAAGTAAAAGACACCTGAACTGAATAAGTTCGGTAAAGTTGGTAACATATTCACAGATTCTAATTCCCTGGATCAATAACTCGAAAACGAGCTACAACCTAATATTCCTCAAAACAAGCCTTCCTCCACACTGGCCAAAATACATTGATCTCTGTGCGCAGGTGGCTGAAGGGACCGTCTGCAAAGTGCAAAATCCGAAAAGCGCTTACTTGACAAAAATAGTCAATAAGGCTGCACACTGTAGCGTCATCAAATTTAGTTCAGACGTCACTGCTCTTTTGTTGGTTAAACTACAACACTTAGATTGAAATGTGATTTTATGATTTTCTATTAAGAAAAATATAAATAACTGCACTATAACACACTGTACTGTCACCAAATTAAGTTCACAAATTAATGCTCTCCTACTAGTTATACTACAACACTTAGTTTGGAAAAAATGAGAACGCAAAAGTTTGAGCGCACGCAAATGTCTTTGCGAGAGAACGCGTATATCTTTGCGAGAGAACTCAAAAGATTTGCAAGGGGACGCAAATATCTTTGCTAGAGAACGCAAATATCTTTGCGAGAGAACTCAAATATCTTTGCGAGAGAACTCAAATATCTTTGCGAGAGAACTCAAAAGATTTGCAAGGGGACGCAAATATCTTTGCTAGAGAACTCAAATATCTCTGCGAGAGAACTCAAATATCTTTGCTTGAGAACTCAAATATCTTTGCTAGAGAACTCAAATATCATTGCTTGAGAACTCAAATATCTTTGCTAGAGAACTCAAAAGATTTGCGAGGGGACGCAAATATCTTTGCGAGAGAACTCAAAAGATTTGCGAGGGGACGCAAATATCTTTGCGAGGGGACGCAAATATCTTTGCGAGGGAACTCAAAAGATTTGCGCGGGGACGCAAATATCTTTGCGAGGGAACTCAAAAGATTTGCGAGGGGACGCAAATATCTTTGCGAGGGAACACAACATTTGGCAAGGGAACGCAAATGTTTTGCAAGAGAATGCAAAAGCTTTTGAAAAATGCTTTTTCCCCCATCCTAAATTTTTCCCTGTCAGTAAAATAGCCTCTGTCAAAAGACAGGCTATTTGCACTTGGTCCTGAGTTTTGAACAATGTAAAAATGTGATTGTGTAAAACTACTGTATGCAGATCACAACATTCCATTACAATGTCTATGCAAAACACAGAACCACATTTTACGTATGAATACTAGATCATGTTGGCACGTCGCTGTCACAGACACGCTTCGTTTGTACAGTAGCTCTCATCTGAACACTCTCTGAATATTGCATCTGTGTGAAATCACAGATGCAATATTAATTTATTTACAAAAGTTGTCAAAGCCACATCATCACATTGTCAAGGACTGAAATCCTTAAATTGGCCCTGAGTAGAATGAGATTTCATTTCTAGAAGGACTTCAGCGTCACTGCATTCAGCGTCCCTTTGCTGCAAATATGCACTGTCATCTATTAGACAAACATACTGCAATGTGTGAAACACAAAGGTGCGGCACAGAAAAAAAGTCATCTCAGCATGCAGGTTGGCCAGAAGCCTTTTTTAATCAGAATCAATGACCTCAGTAGGAACGGCACATTGGTTTGCACTTAGCACGGCATGCACTCAGATTTGTTTTTTTTGTTTTGTCTGATGTTGTGTTTTTTGCATTCATAGTCCAGCTCACAATGTGGCCCAAGAATAGAGATGCCTGGGCTGACAAAAGGCCTGCAGGAGACTTTTAATTTGAGAGGATAACTTTAGGTTGGTGGTATTAGTATGACACTAGCTGATGCAATTCACAGAGCTTGTTCTCCAGAGCTCTCACGACCTTGTCAGCAGATCCCAGACATATCATAAGAGCTGCCTGGCTCTCTGAAAACTTATCTTCAGCAGAAAAGACAACAGGAATACATCGTGCTCTGGCAGACAATTAACAGCACTGTAACTTTCAGATGTAATATCAGACCTTTGCCTGATGCCATTTCTCATTTCTCTGAGGTGGTGGATCTGTTGGCAGCAAGTAGTGACTTAACCCCCTGATGAATTAGATTGTCAATCTGCATTAAAACTGAAAGCCGGTGATACCAGACATCAGGATATCCTCCATTATGTAGACCTGTGTCTACAGATACAGTGATCTAATAAATGCAGGGCTCGGAAAGATAGCTGGAGTAAATGTTACGATGGAAAAGTTCCCCCAGGAATGCTCAGTTTCATACTAGCGGTAATTGTTTTATGTCTTACTTGTTTATGATAGAAATTCAATTAGGAATTAAATGCAAGAGACTGACTTCAAAGTTAATTCAATGGGAAAAGATAAAAATGTTTCCTTTGCTGCACCATGATAAGCGTATTAATTATGTAATTGCAGAGGAATTATGCCAGTGATTAAAATGTTTACATTTTTGGCATGCTTGCTGTTGCTATTAAAATCTTCCCTATTACAGGGTCTTGGCAATTTCAGAACTCTATGTAAACAATTTACATTCAGATTGTCTTTCTATTCTTATGCTAAATAGAATAAAAAAAAGAAAAAAAGAAAGTTGGTTAATGACTGATTAGCATGTTTCCCACCACTGAAAGTGTAGTAACTTTGTTGCATATATATAACCTGTGCTTCCCACAGGTTTGAAATATACTTGCGGTGGTAGCCCGGTGAAAAATCCTTCTATTACCCATGGCACAAAAATGGTCTACTACATGTGACAAACAAATAATGTGTGATTTTTAACAGAATATTTATTAATTGAAATTAATTTGAATTACATAACATACTATTACATTTAATTACATACTAATATTATTTATTATTATGCATTGTAAATTATGCAAAATTACAGCATTTAAATGGTTCTCCTTTTCCTATGTTCTTCTTGCTGTCATATAGTGTCTCTCTCAGTGAATGGGACACAGATTTTACTGGTAAAATATATATAATGAATAATATTTGTGTCAAATAATGTTCTAAGTCTTTTATTCCTGCGGGGGTCTACAATAATTTAATATGAATTAAATGGAAATCAAATTAAATACAATTTATTGTGTAACCAAAAATACCAATAATGCCCAAAAGAAAAAGACAAATCTTAGCATGTGACTTTTAATTATAAACAAGCCCGAAATACATTGAAACTCTTATTTTGAAATGTCAACACAATTGCAGGCTGATCCTTCAGATTCTTACAACCATATAAAACATTTTATATAAAGGTCATAAAGTAGACATTGTAATAATTCATCAACTTGAGTTCATTAGTAATCGCTTGGCATAAATCTGCGCTTTTCATTGATTGAGAATCACTTTGAAGCAGTCTGAAGCGCTGTTGTGCGAGCTTGTAGAACATGCAACAGCGCCACCTTGTGACTTTGCAACATATCCAGTGCGTCTCTGTAGCGCACGTGGGAATGTCAGCGGAAGTAAACAGTTTTGACACACACATAGCGAGCAGGTATGAAACGACTAGGACATTTTCCACTAGTTAATCGATCGCGGGTGGTTTTATTATCTTGCGCGGATATAAAAGTATAAGAGAAAAATGTGTCTCCAAATATACTTGGGCGGCGGTTAATATACCTGAGCGGCCCGCCCAAGTAAAGTCTATCTGTGGGAAGCACTGATATATTTCTCCCATAACCATGATTAAAATTTAGTGTGACTTGTGCCACAAGACCAGACGGGATGACCTTTGTTGCAGTCATGAGCTTTGGGTGCCCCACACCCTGTCCCACACTTTAGTTTGTCCCTCCTCGGATTACTGTTGGTAAATTCTCACCACTGCTGACCGGGAGCAACCCACATGCCTTGTCGTTTCAGAGATACTCTGAGCCAGTCGCGTTGCCGTAACCATTTGGCCCTTGTCATAGTCGCTCAGATCTTTATTCCTGCCCTTTTCTCCTTTATCCAACACATTGATTATAAGAGCTGATTGTTTGCTTACGATCTAATCTACCTAGGCCATAATACCTGGCCTTGTTAGGAGATGATCAACAATATCACTTCACCTGTGACTGGTCATAATGTTTTGGCTCATTAGTGTATATAGGTAACATTTCATTATAGTATAGTAGATTTATTATTGTTATTGTTGAGGGCTCTTAACAGTGTAATGCCAGGTTCAGACTATACAATATTTTTGTCTGCTACGATAGTCACTGTGTCAGATTATGCAATTTTGAATTCCTTGTCATGTCATGGACAAGAAACATGTCAGACTACATGTTGCTTCCTGACCAGTCATCACTTGCCGTCTTTAACCATGTGTGTGATGACATCGAGAAGGCAGAACTAGCGATTGACTTCCGGAAACAAGAATGTAAACAAACAGGCTACCAAAGTGGCATGTTAGCTTAATGCTAATTCTAGTACTCATCGGGATGCTGAATCGTCTCCACTGTCGTTCGCCAGCATTTATCTCTTTTCAGTCTGTCATGGTAATCCCTCAAGGAAACATCAAAAAAGCAAGAGTATTGTTGCCATAGTTCCATGAACCTTTCCTCTATTGCATAATTCCAACTAGCAGCACCAATACCATTGTCTCTCTTTCGTTTCGCCCTGTTTGAAAGCTGTTGACCTACTGGTCAACGTCATAGATGTGAGGACCAAAAAACATTAAACATAAACTGTTGTGAAGTGTCGCAGACGCGGCGTCAATTGTCGTCCACTATGACACACTATAAGAGATGAAACAATTGATTTTTGCGTCCCGACTGCCATTGTTGTTTACGAATCATCACGAGATCCTACGTCAAATGGATCGTGCCAATATCGGGCTGATATCGTGTAGTCTGAACCCGGCATAATTTTTTTGTTACTGCTCAGGATATTCACTATAAAGGCTTGTTCTTCCATCAACCAATCAGCATAATCATTTTCCTGTGAATAATCAGTCACATAGCATTTTAGGCATAGGTGAAAGGCTCAAAAACAGTTCAAGTGACCAGGAATGATGGCAGATTTCAAATCACATACTTCCGCTTGGTCCTGCACCATTGAGATAAATAAAAATACTAACAAGCAGCTTTCTACAGGTTTCATTTTGATCTTCTTAAATAGTGAAAATTAAGGGAAGCTCTAACAGGACTTTACTTTAAATTCAGTTTTACATTTATTTCTTGTTACCATCTAGTTTTATTTCTGCATTAGCCACAAAAATCAAAGCTTTCAGAAAATGTTTTACAAAGTGCCAAGAACTTTTTCCACTTATGGCTACTTCACTGGCTATTCTTCAGTGGACCCAACAGTACGCTTCTGTGCACCACTTTGCAATTAGCACCTCTCTATTCCAGCTTTCAGCTAACTTAGACTTCACTCTTCTCACAAAATTAATTTTCTTCTAAAAGACCAGACTCTTATGCAAGCAACAGAGCACCTGCCAGCCCCTGTCTCAAGACAGCAGATGAGAGACACATTGGTGATGTGATAACAGGCAGAATGGCAAATTCATGGCATCTTTTGATTCTTGCAAACGCAATTAATTAAACTGCAAGTACAGAGGTAGGCAAAGGCGCAAAGACAAAATAAATTTACAGCTTGGACCGAAATCTTGGACACGCAATTTGAAAGAAATGCCTTTTCCATGCAATTTAATAATAATTTCACAAAAATATTCACATAATAATTTTCATTCAGTGAGGAAAATTATAGTGCCCTTCATTTCAGTTGAATAAACCATAAATTCTTCCTTAGTGATGCATGAAATATTACAATTTGCAAGGAAAATGAAGGCTGGTGCTACAACTTCAATATGACAGATTCAGAAAAAAATATATATTTTTTTTTTTTTGTGAGTGCATTTTTGATGGACGTCTGGAAAGAAATACACGTTTGATTGTGTAACTGAAGTATGCATTGCGTCAGGGTGTGATTGGTGCTATGCATTCAGACACACAATAAAGTTGTTTAGTGGGTGAAGCTCCATTGCACCGTATGCAAGATTAATGGCTGCCTCTGGCCCTGAACCTCTAAGGCTAACAGAGACACCCTGGACAGCAGTGCACCATTTATAAATCAAGCTAAATGGATCAATATTTTCAGGACTATGGAGGTAAAGTATAGCAACTCCTGCTTTAGGATAGCCCATTATGAATCGCGGATGAGTCTGAAGCTGGTGGAAACTCGAGGTTATTCTCTGACCCCTGTGTTCCATACAATAAGACGGTCAATAAAATTTTCATCTTTATTACAGTCTTTCATTAAGATTTAAATTCTTAAACCTCACTAATCCTGTCTTATAGCTGTAATTCTCAATTTAATGGATGAACGCTGATGTAATCACATAAAAAGTTCATTTATAGCTCTGGTTTAATATCGTCTCAGGGAAAAATATAAAGGATTTGTAAATGTAGCAAAAATCTCAATATCAACTAATGTTGATATCTTACAAGTTTACTTGATCGATCATATGTGACCACAAAACCAGTCATAAGTCGCACGGGTATATTTGTAGCAATAGCCAACAATACATTGTATGGGTCAAAATTAATGATTTTTCTTTTATGCCAAAAATCATTAGGATATTAAGTAAAGATCATGTTTCTTGCCAAAAATTTATCTTTGTAAGTAATATGCATTGCTAAGGACTTTATTTGGACAACTTTAAAGGCGATTTTCTCAATATTTAGATTTTTTTGCACCCTCAGATTCCAGATATTCAAATAGTTGTATCTCTGCCAAATATTGTCCTATCCTAACAAACCAAACATCAATGGAAAGCTTATTTATTCAGCTTTCAGATTATGTGTAAATCACAATTGACCCTTATGACTCGTTTTGTGGTCCAGGGTCACATATAAAGTACATTAGCAGGGAGCTTGTGTGTTAAATATAACATACAGCATATGTTTCGTTTATATATGTTATTATTTATTTAGCCTGTTTGCCAAATTGATTCAGTGAGGGAGAAAGGACAGGAAATTATGCTGATAAAGCAAAGGAACAGAATTGGGAAATCCAGGTTTGAGCTCATATCTCAAAGTATTAAAACAAGCACCATGTCTCATTGTGCATTAATTGCTATGACACAGATCCAACATATTTGTGTAAATATGAGTGAAAAAAAATATTTCAGTAGGGCATTTCAACACAATCTCATGACAATCTGTAACTATTTTACATTTTGGCAAATTGCTGGCTAATTCCTGTCAGTTCTTACGATATCATTTGATATCAAGTTTTCATACAATCTGTTTACATCCCAGTGATGGTTATATTTAGAGGTGGAACTTCATGTTTACTTTTTTTTTTTCCTAAAAATCATACATTTCCGTACAAATCCCCCACATTTTCTTGTGAGATCGGGTTGGACCTTTACACCGTGCACACCAGACGCAAGCGGTGCAATGCGACAAAAGCAAATAAAAACCATTATAATCAGTGATGGTGTCTACACTAGATGCGATGCAACACAACAAAATCCAGACAACAGACCGATGCTCCGTTCTATTTCTGACGGACTTCAAGCTCTCATGCTACTTCTGACACGAAGAACAAATGGATTTGGAATAGTCGTTTTGTCGCATCCAGCGTCAGCCTCAAGCTGTCAAAATATACAGTTTTTTTTTTTTTTTTTTTTTTTTTTGTCGCAATGTGACAGAATCAGCTGACTGTATGAAAGGGTGACAAAATGATAAAAAAGCTGATAAAATGATTACAGAAAAGGGTGAGTTTAAGCAACCAAAATGATTGGAGGAAGGGGCAGGTTTAAGTGGACAAAATGATTGGAGAAATGGGTGAGTTCAAGTGGACTTTAGACTTGTTCGATTTCATGCAACGCTGTGCAGACCGATCGGCGGCTGACTTGAAGCAGTGCATGCAGATTAGAAATTCTGTCCAACTTGAGACAGCGCCAATGCCACATGACTGTGACACATGGCATCAAAGTACCGCGAGAGTGATTCGAGAGTAGTCGGCTGAGTCAGCCAGCACAGCTTCTCCAGAGCGGCTGCACGAGCTGTTTCATGATTGTCAGGATTCAACACATGACAACAATCACGTGTGTTTCGTGTTTATTTCATGTTTATTCTTCAGTTCTACTAATGCTCACAAATCTGTATTTTTTAACAGTAAAAACTCTTTCTTGTAGTCTCAATGTTATATTGTGTCATGTTTATCAATAAAACTGATAAAAACGTAGACCCCACTTTTTGTTATTTAAATAGTATATGCTTATGTTAAACTTTATTAATGCTTGTACAAACAGACGGAGTATTAAGCAATACATAAAGTGCTGAATGAAATGCCTCTGAAACATCTGTGTATTTGACAAATATTGCTTTTATTTCACTTAAGCTGTGATAAAGTATGCAAATGCAGCGCGAGCATCACTACGGGAAGCAGAAAGTGTCTGACTTCACGTCTCCGTTTTCATCTCCGCCCCGACGCAACGTGGCAAATGATTGGAGAAAGGGCGGGTTTAAGAGGACAAAATTATTGGAGAAAGGGCGGGTTTAAGAGGACAAAATGATTGAGAAAGAGGCGGGTTTAAGAAGACAAAATGATTGAGAAAGAGGCGGGTTTAAGCGGACAAAATGATTGAGAAAGAGGCGGGTTTAAGAGGACAAAATGATTGAGAAAGGGCGGGTTTAAGAGGACAAAATGATTGAGAAAGGGCGGGTTTAAGAGGACAAAATGATTGGAGAAAGGGCGGGTTTAAGAGGACAAAATGATTGGAGAAAGGGCGGGTTTAAGAGGACAAAATGATTGAGAAAGAGGCGTGTTTAAGAGGACAAAATGATTGAGAAAGGGCGGGTTTAAGAGGACAAAATGATTGAGAAAGGGCGGGTTTAAGAGGACAAAATGATTGGAGAAAGGGCGGGTTTAAGAAGACAAAATGATTGAGAAAGAGGCGTGTTTAAGAGGACAAAATGATTGAGAAAGAGGCGGGTTTAAGAAGACAAAATGATTGGAGAAAGGGCGGGTTTAAGAGGACAAAATGATTGAGAAAGAGGTGTGTTTAAGAGGACAAAATGATTGGAGAAAGGGCGGGTTTAAGAGGACAAAATGATTGGAGAAAGAGGCAGGTTTAAGAGGACAAAATGATTGAGAAAGGGCGGGTTTAAGAGGACAAAATTATTGAGAAAGGGCGGGTTTAAGAGGACAAAATGATTGGAGAAAGGGCGGGTTTAAGAAGACAAAATGATTGGAGAAAGGGCGGGTTTAAGAGGACAAAATGATTGAGAAAGAGGCGTGTTTAAGAGGACAAAATGATTGAGAAAGAGGCGGGTTTAAGAAGACAAAATGATTGGAGAAAGGGCGGGTTTAAGAGGACAAAATGATTGAGAAAGAGGTGTGTTTAAGAAGACAAAATGATTGGAGAAAGGATGGGTTTAAGAGGACAAAATGATTGAGAAAGAGGTGTGTTTAAGAGGACAAAATGATTGGAGAAAGGGCGGGTTTAAGAGGACAAAATGATTGGAGAAAGGGCGGGTTTAAGAGGACAAAATGATTGGAGAAAGGGCGGGTTTAAGAAGACAAAATGATTGGAGAAAGGGCGGGTTTAAGAGGACAAAATGATTGAGAAAGAGGCGTGTTTAAGCGGACAAAATGATTGAGAAAGGGCGGGTTTAAGAGGACAAAATGATTGAGAAAGGGCGGGTTTAAGAGGACAAAATGATTGAGAAAGGGCGGGTTTAAGAGGACAAAATGATTGGAGAAAGGGCGGGTTTAAGAAGACAAAATGATTGGAGAAAAGGCGGGTTTAAGAGGACAAAATGATTGAGAAAGAGGCGTGTTTAAGAGGACAAAATGATTGAGAAAGGGCGGGTTTAAGAGGACAAAATGATTGAGAAAGGGCGGGTTTAAGAGGACAAAATGATTGAGAAAGAGGCGTGTTTAAGAGGACAAAATGATTGAGAAAGAGGCGGGTTTAAGAAGACAAAATGATTGGAGAAAGGGCGGGTTTAAGAGGACAAAATGATTGAGAAAGAGGTGTGTTTAAGAGGACAAAATGATTGGAGAAGGGGGGGTTTAAGAGGACAAAATGATTGGAGAAAGGGCGGGTTTAAGAGGACAAAATGATTGGAGAAAAAGGGGGGTTTAAGAGGACAAAATGATTGAGAAAGGGCGGGTTTAAGAGGACAAAATGATTGAGAAAGGGCGGGTTTAAGAAGACAAAATGATTGAGAAAGGGCGGGTTTAAGAAGACAAAATGATTGAGAAAGGGCGGGTTTAAGAAGACAAAATGATTGGAGAAAGGGCGGGTTTAAGAGGACAAAATGATTGAGAAAGGGCGGGTTTAAGAGGACAAAATGATTGAGAAAGGGCGGGTTTAAGAAGACAAAATGATTGAGAAAGGGCGGGTTTAAGAAGACAAAATGATTGGAGAAAGGGCGGGTTTAAGAGGACAAAATGATTGAGAAAGAGGCGGGTTTAAGAGGACAAAATGATTGAGAAAGGGCGGGTTTAAGAGGACAAAATGATTGGAGAAAAGGCGGGTTTATGCGGACAAAATGATTGAGAAAGAGGCAGGTTTAAGAGGACAAAATGATTGAGAAAGATGCGGGTTTAAGAGGACAAAATGATTGAGAAAGAGGCGGGTTTAAGAGGACAAAATGATTGAGAAAGGGCGGGTTTAAGAGGACAAAATGATTGAGAAAGAGGTGTGTTTAAGAGGACAAAATGATTGGAGAAAGGGCGGGTTTAAGAGGACAAAATGATTGGAGAAAGGGCGGGTTTAAGAGGACAAAATGATTGGAGAAAGGGCGGGTTTAAGAAGACAAAATGATTGGAGAAAGGGCGGGTTTAAGAGGACAAAATGATTGAGAAAGAGGCGTGTTTAAGAGGACAAAATGATTGAGAAAGAGGCGGGTTTAAGAAGACAAAATGATTGGAGAAAGGGCGGGTTTAAGAGGACAAAATGATTGAGAAAGAGGTGTGTTTAAGAAGACAAAATGATTGGAGAAAGGGTGGGTTTAAGAGGACAAAATGATTGAGAAAGAGGTGTGTTTAAGAGGACAAAATGATTGGAGAAAGGGAGGGGGTTTAAGAGGACAAAATGATTGGAGAAAGGGCGGGTTTAAGAGGACAAAATGATTGGAGAAAGGGCGGGTTTAAGAGGACAAAATGATTGAGAAAGACGGGTTTAAGAGGACAAAATGATTGAGAAAGGGGGTTTAAGAGGACAAAATGATTGAGAAAGGGCGGGTTTAAGAGGACAAAATGATTGAGAAAGGGCGGGTTTAAGAAGACAAAATGATTGGAGAAAGGGCGGGTTTAAGAAGACAAAATGATTGAGAAAGGGCGGGTTTAAGAGGACAAAATGATTGAGAAAGAGGCGGGTTTAAGAGGACAAAATGATTGAGAAAGGGCGGGTTTAAGAGGACAAAATGATTGGAGAAAAGGCGGGTTTATGAGGACAAAATGATTGAGAAAGAGGCGGGTTTAAGAGGACAAAATGATTGAGAAAGAGGCGGGTTTAAGAGGACAAAATGATTGAGAAAGAGGCGGGTTTAAGAGGACAAAATGATTGAGAAAGGGCGGGTTTAAGAGGACAAAATGATTGAGAAAGGCGGGTTTAAGAGGACAAAATGATTGGAGAAAAGGCGGGTTTATGCGGACAAAATGATTGAGAAAGAGGCGGGTTTAATGAGGACAAAATGATTGAGAAAGGGCGGGTTTAAGAGGACAAAATGATTGAGAAAGGGCGGGTTTAAGAAGACAAAATGATTGGAGAAAGGGCGGGTTTAAGAGGACAAAATGATTGAGAAAGGGCGGGTTTAAGAGGACAAAATGATTGGAGAAAGGGCGGGTTTAAGAGACAAAATGATTGAGAAAGGGCGGGTTTAAGAAGACAAAATGATTGAGATAGGGCGGGTTTAAGAGGACAAAATGATTGAGAAAGAGGCGGGTTTAAGAGGACAAAATGATTGAGAAAGGGCGGGTTTAAGAGGACAAAATGATTGGAGAAAAGGCGGGTTTAAGAGGACAAAATGATTGAGAAAAGGCGGGTTTATGAGGACAAAATGATTGAGAAAGAGGCGGGTTTAAGAGGACAAAATGATTGAGAAAGAGGCGGGTTTAAGAGGACAAAATGATTGAGAAAGAGGCGGGTTTAAGAGGACAAAATGATTGAGAAAGGGCGGGTTTAAGAGGACAAAATGATTGGAGAAAAGGCGGGTTTATGCGGACAAAATGATTGAGAAAGAGGCGGGTTTAAGAGGACAAAATGATTGAATAAAAAGGGCGCGTTTAAGAGGACAAAATGATTGAGAAAGAGGCGGGTTTAAGATGACAAAATGATTGGAAAAAGGTTTGAGTTTAAGTGGACAAAATGGCATACCATCCGGCATACCTCAGCAGAGAGAAGGCTGTCATTTTACCGGAAGATGCATTTATTATATTTTAATTAAAATTTCTGGACTATTTTTTTTTTTAATGTATATGAATCGTTCACATCAAGATCAATAACATCCATTTAGAAAATATATAGGGTCAATTCCCATTTCATTCCGACTTAAAGGTGCTATTACCAATATTAGCCATTTTGCTATCTTGCACCACTGAATTATACTGTCCCCTCTTTCGAAAAATCCATGTATAGACGTGTTAGCACTAAAAATGACTTCAGAGCATTTTGTCTCGCTAAACAGTAACATCCTACATTCAGATAGCAGTTTTTCTGCCTATAGGGCTATCACAGAAATGAGTGTGATTTCTCAAGACACCTGATATCTGTTAGGTAAGAGGGAAGTTTTCTGCGTGTCATTCCATAAAACTTGCTTACGGCAATATTAATACGCTTACTCCTTCAAAGAGGTTGACAGGGCAGCCAGCTATCTGCTACAACAACAGAGCTGTGACCGAGTGGATATCACCTTATGTAGTTCATCAGTTCAATTCAGAACAACTCTAAAGTTGGACTCGATGGTTTCATGAAGAAACTTGAGAAAATAATGACCTATTTCGCATGTCCCAGATTTGCCAAAGCCTTTCTCTCTATTGTGCATCTGTAATGCAGGTGATGGTGATTTATGAGCAGGAGTAAAGGATGTGCCTGAGATTTGATAATTTCCCCATACCCTTCAGCATCACACTCACCCAGGAGATAAGAGACTGGAAATACTGGCTGCGAGTATTAAAACCTCATGTGGGAGCTCTGATTATTTTGTCACTTTCTGTAACTGAATTCCTATTTGTCATGCTGGAGTCTACACTAATCTGAGTGGTGACCACACTACACAAGCTATCTCACTATTTCCTCACAAGGCTGTGAAAAGAAAATAGCAGTGTTGTAGTTTCACCAAATAAATTTAATACATTTTAACATGTTCTGAGGAAATGTGACTGTGGTTGCAAGATGCTTGCTTACTCAAGTCAAAAGAGAGGTTCATCCTTCAATGTATATCTATAGATACCCCCCCCCCCCCCTTATTTTATTGTTTGCCAGACTGCTTGGAAAAGCAATAGCACACCCCAACAATTTGATGTATCATTCATGTCTGTAGGGACATTAGTAGAGAGTTCCATGCTGAATTGTAATACTTTTTTTTATTATTGTTTTGCTCATATTTACCAAAGGTGCCAATATTAGTGTAGGTGGCTGAAGTGAAAAGCCACCATCATGAACCTTACCCATGCTATTCCATTCATTTTGATTAATATTTCTGTTTTCACAGGGGCCTTATGCCACGGACTTTGGACAGCCAAATCACCATGGAGAAAACGCCGAGTTACTTTGTGACACGGGAGGCACCGCGACGCATCTCGAACATGTCTCGTGAAACAAAGCTGATTGTTGTAGTGCGAAACCCGGTCACGAGGGCGATCTCCGACTACACACAGACCCTGTCAAAGAAGCCCGACATCCCCTCTTTTGAGGAACTAGCATTCAAGAACAGGAGTCAAGGCATCGTGGACACCTCCTGGAACGCCATCCGCATAGGCATGTACATCCTACACCTGGAGAACTGGCTGCAATACTTCCGTCTGTCACAGATTCATTTCGTCAGCGGGGAGCGGCTCATCACGGATCCGGCCGGAGAGCTGGGCCGGGTGCAGGACTTCCTGGGGCTCAAACGTATCATCACAGACAAGCACTTCTACTTCAACCGAACAAAAGGCTTCCCGTGCCTGAAGAAGCCGGAAAGCAGCAGCCAGCCCCGCTGCCTGGGCAAGTCCAAGGGCAGAACTCACGTTCAGATTGACCAGGAAGTCATTGAGCAGCTTAGAGAATTTTATAGGCCATTTAATGTGAAATTTTATGAAATGGTGGGTCATGACTTCAGATGGGACTGAGGAGGAGGACCTTGGTGAAACCAACCTTGCTCTTCTGATGATGAGTATGTCTTCAAAGGATTTGTTCATCCAAAAATTAAAATTTGGTCATCATTTACTCACCCTAACATTGTTCCAAACCTGTATGACTTTCTTTCTTCTGTGGAGCATAAAAGAAGATATTTAGAAGAATGTGCTGGTTGCTGTTTACTCATTTTCCATAACAGCTTTTATAATACTTTTATGGTGTTTTTACACCCTTTTTAAAGCTTGAAAGCTCCAGTTTATTATATATGCACTACTGTTTAAAAGGTTTTTTTTGTCAGTAAGTTTTTTTTTAAAAGAAATATGTTTCTTAAGCAGAAACTCAGCATATTTTAATGATTTCTGAAGGATCATGTGACACTGAATACTAGAGTAATGATGCTGAAAATTCAGCTTTGACATCACAGGAATAAACTAGATTTTAAAATATATTTTAAAATAGACAACAGTTCTTTTAAACCATAATAATATTTCACAATATTACTGTTTAACTGTATTACTGTGTGATCAAATAAATGCAGAAGTCATAAGAGACTTCTTTCAAAAACAAACAAAAAAAAAATAAAATAATAATCTTACTGACCACACATTTTTGAAAGGTGGTAGAGTTTAAACCGGTTTGGAGGGTGAGTAAATGATGACAAAATGTTGTGATGCCAAAATTGTAATTTTTGGTAGAACTATCCATTTGAATCAGTTTGCAGGATGAAATGAAACAGAACACCTCAAACTAATTAAGACCCAGTGCTCTTAATATATTAAAAAGATAAAATATGGGCAAAAAAACAAAGATGTATGTACTGTAGCTCAAGAGACTTTGCCTTTGACATGAAATGCTTTAATACATTTAGAACTCGTGCAAGGTCATTAAACGAACCGAATAAGTGAGAAGCTCTTGTTCAGTGTCACAGTGTTTGATATGCACAGCATTTGTTTCATTCATTGCCCTCCTGTTACTGTTTAAAACACTAAACCAAGTCAATCATCTTGATATGAAATAGAAACCCGTAAAGCATACAGTGACTGCTGAGGTGTGTCATTACGTTTATCTCACAAAATGTAACACAGAAAAACAAATTAAACACATCCTAAAGAACCACATTCACTTTCATCCTCATTGCAGTATGAGAAGTTAATTCAAGTTCTTAAGATCAATGGAAACTTAGTTAAAGGGGTCATGATGTGGATTTTTTCATTGTTCCTTGAGGTTCACTTATAATGTTATCAAGTTTTTTGCACAAAATAAAAATAGGCCTATATATGCGGAAAAAAATATTTTCAACCTTCATTCGGACCTCTGTCTGAAATAATCAGCAGCTACTTTAAGGCTTGTCAGTAAACCATCACTGTTATGATTGGCTAACGTCATTGCGTAGGAAACAGTATCAGCACCCACTCGCTATTGCATGTGTTTTGAAAACCTTGTCCATATAAAATCATTTACTTGTGCTTTGTGATACAGCTGCGGTCAGATCTTTCATCTTTCAACAAAAGTTTTTTTTTCCATTACACTGTGCCTCATTTACAAAACAAAATGCTCCGAACAAACATGTCTCAAAACTTGTCTCCTCATTTAAAAAAAAATGGCACAGTGCTTTGGTTAAAATCCATAAATAAGACAAATATTGTAGGTTTACTCATCTAATGGATGTTTATCTTTCATCTTTTATGTACAGTGATGTCCTGTATTATGAATGCAGTATTTGCAGCATTTTGTTTGAAGCAGGGCCTCAGTCTATCTGTCAGAGTGATAAATCAAGCATTAGTCCTTTAAAACACATCTGTGTGCTCTGAAAAGGTCTACCATTGATTTGCTATGATCATGAAGGAGGAAACAGCGCAATTACTGGTAGAGGCCAGTTTAACCTTCAAAGTAAATACCGAGAAATAAACAGACAGAGCTGAAAATGTCATGAACTTTGAGCTTTTCAGAAGCATCTTGTACCCTAGCCTTAATAAGTAATGTCAACAAAGTCAGGTATGTCTTGTCTGCCTGTCAGAGATGGTTGGAGAGTGTGAAAGTACATTAGGGTGTTATTCTTGTGCTTTTAAATGGCATATAAAAGCATCTCACTTAATGGTCAGCCAATATGGAGTTTTCAATGGCTGATGCAGACAGTAATATCTAGAGATGCAGTGACTGATGCATCTCAACTAGCACTCAAGAATCCATATTTTACCAATGACAAGGATAATTAAGATGAATTTAATTTAGATTTAAATTCAGATGAGTAGCTAGTGCTGGATGTTTAGTGCACAATTTCAGCCATTTTACTGACTTTTGCCATTTTTCTAACCCGGTCCATAATTACACATCCGCCAAGTAATGCTCCCTTAATTTTTTTTCTTGCTGAGCAAAACCTCTCTCTATTGGGTGGATAGTTCAACCACCTGAGCAAAAACATCCCTTATACTAGCGTACCGTACACACAAAAAGTGCTTACATCATCCAGTTGCAAAATTAAAGTGCTATTTCTATTTTATTTGACCCCTGATTTGTTCTAAAAACAAGCAGTTAATTCAGAATATAGTCCTATAATAATATGAAAGCAAATTAAAGCATTTAAACTTTAAATAGGCTAGAAAATAATTTCAGGAAATTTTTTATAGTCATCTAAACACCCCTGAAACACACACACACACACACACACACAACCTAGCTGAAGTATTTAACTGAGGTATTTTGAATTTATAGTACACCTGTAAATGTGTCAGAGTTTTGTTACTGCACTGCGTAATTCATCCGTTATTTCTGCTACTTCATCAAGCCACTCTTCTTTAAATCATGATGACTTTTTTTTCTCATGTCTTTGCATTTGTGATATCTCTCTCTCCTATTGAACTTATTTGTACCGCAAGCAGTGTTGGGAGTAACGCATTACAAGTAATGTGTATTATGTAATCAGATTACTTTTTAAAGTAACTAGTAAAGTAATGCATTACTTTTAAATTCACAACAAAATATCTGAGTTACTTTTTCAAATAAGTAATGCAAGTTACTTTGTTTTCCCTTTTATTGACTGTCCTGTCCCCATGTTGAGAAAAATCGGGAGTAAGTGTGGAGGTGTGTGCGCTGTGAACATGATGCTTATTGTAGTTCTAGACTAAATGTGAACATACATTTACTCATCTCAGTTTCACAGAACAGTATTCCTCAAAATTAATAAAAACAGTTAAATGCAAACTCGCAAACTCACAAATCTGCAATAATTAAATATTTTAAATAACACAAATATACTTCATGTATGTAATCACACTTTATTACCCAATGTCTTTGCTACTGGCCTTCGATTATCCAATTCAACTGAATTGATTTAATCAATATCAATTTAATTAAACATCACATTGTGTTTCATTATTTGTTTTTATTCATGGAGTAGGAATGTTTAACTTCCTTTTCCTGCATTTTATTCTTCTTCAATCCAGAATGGCAGCACAGCTGAAAGGTTTGTCTGAGCAGCGCCCTCTACTGTACAGGTGTAAATATGCATTTTCTTTAGCCTGAGGCTTATTCATTTCAATTTTAGTGCAAAAGGACCTTTATAGTGCAAAAGGACCTTTATATTTATAAAAATATAACTTTTTTTGGTCATTAAAAAAAACAAGCAAGCCTAACGCAGGTAATAAAAGTAATGCAAAAGTAATGTAATGCATTACTTTCATTTAAAGTAACCAAGTAATGCAATCAGTTACTTTTTTAGGGAGTAACGCAATATTGTAATGCATTACATTTAAAAGTAACTTTCCCCAACACTGAACACAACCACTGAAGAACTCCAGCAGCATTGAAACATTCTCTTTCTATGAAACCGGTAAACCGCATTTACCAGTTCTAACTTTACACAACGGATCCAAATACTACAATTGTTTCTCACCCACTAGAGAGCAATCAAACAGATTTCCCCACACTTTTTTGCACCTGGCTTCTGTGCGGCATTTTTATTTATTTTTTTCTGCACGGATGCGATATCAGAAGTGCATGGTGTGGAAAAATTCTTTATTCCATTAGTGGTGAGAATATAATGAAACAATCACTCAGGAAATGTCTTTTGTTGCTTTTATTCTTGCAAGAAGGCCGTTCAAATACAGACAGAGATTATCTGCATGTTACCATATAAGGATCAGACGAATTAAAAAAAAAAAAAAAAAAACAGGCTTAAAGCTTAGCAGATGCCCTGTTAAACTTCAAGCTCTCTAGATAAACACATTCGCACTCTGCCTCGCTTCCTTTGTTAGTTTCAGAAGTGTTTCTTAAAAGAGAACAGCACATTATTTTCCACTAATGCAGACTGTTTTAAAAAACTGAGAGAAAATGAGTATCAATACATCATATTATAAATCAGCAAAATCTCCAGAGTTAAATCAACTCTGCTCAGAGTACATATGGCCCCTCTCTAAATAGTGTTAAAATAACACTAAAGCAGAGTTAAAGTTAAGGAGATAATTAAGCAATTAATTAAGTGATGATTGTGCATTAGTGATGAACACCTGCTGTTAACAAGCAGAATCACTGAAGAAAAGAGAAACACGAGAACTATAACTGACTTCAGTCACAGCCTTATTAATTGCTTAATTATCTCATTAACTTTAACTCTGCTTCAGTGTTACTTTAACACTATTTAGAGAGGGATCATATGTACTCTGAGCAGAGTTGATTTAACTCAGATAATTTATTCACGGATTTTACTGTGAATAAATGATATACAATAAAAAGAAAAAGAAAATCCCACTACACTGACCATGCTGGTGCGTAAAGGGAACCAAAGCCCTGCATCCAAATATGCCTACTTCCATGTTATATAGTAGGCAAAAAACAGTGTGTGAAAGAGTAGTGTGTCCGAATTCATGGTATTCATAAAACATTAAGCGAAAAGTATCCAGATGACTAAAGTGTGCATACGATGAACACTTTACTATCCCATGAGGCCACGGGAGAGGATTTGTGAATGGCTGTCCAGCAACACAATTGGCGCTGTAGGTCACATGACAGTGACAACATGGTGGATGTAGTACATAAGAATTTCATTACACTCATTCATATTATATAGAACTTACTTACAAGGTTGTCGAACAAGTTTCAAACCAAATATAGTACCTATACAGTATGCGGTTTCAGACGCTCAAGTGCAAAAACATTCCCTAGAAGAGAGCATTTCTGATGCTGGCTATTTATAAAGGCTAAAAGGCTGTTTAATGAGCGTATGGTTGTCACAGAAACAGGTGTGATTTCTCAAGACATGTCAGGCAGTGGGAGCATTGTGTGCTATTCTAAATAATAATAAAAAAAATAACACCTTTAAACAACTTGTCATGTAATAAGCATTTCTAATCTCAGATTTGTAAGCGAAAATGATCAAAATATCATAACGTGTTGCAAAAATGTGTGGGGAGAAAAAAAGCTAGCGCTCCAGCTGTTTATTGTCAACATTTTCACACCTGCAGGCTGCAGCACATTATAAGATGCTGTGCTTTAATGGAAACTAGTTAATTTAAATATTCAAGATACAAAACTTAATCATCAAGTAGGTGTAATTGATCAGTTTAAACTCTAAAAAAAATTTAACATCTTATGCTGATATATACTATACTCAAGGGTTAGGAGGAACATTGCAACAATATGTTGCACCATTACAAACATTAAAAATAGATGTGCTAATGAGCAAAAGGAACCATATTGCTCCACACTTGAGACATAATTTGAGGTGCTGAAGAGTCATCATCCATCTGCTGAAATTCATTACAATTCAATCCTCATGGGAAAAAAAAGGTTTGCACTTCATATGCTCACACAACCTACATGCTATACCTATACAGCTAACTATACAGAACTTGCCTGGGTTGTTCATTTAATTTAGAGTGGAAAAGCGTTTTGTCTTGCTATGAGGAAGAGAAGGAGAAAAAATAACATCTCCCAAGTCAAAAGTATACTCAAAATCCCACAGATGTCAATGGGCGGAAATACCTGCTGAGAGCTGTTCAAAAGTGAGAGTACCGAGGGAAAGCAGGGTTTGCTGTAGCTGATTTTGTGCATCACACATAAAAGATGCAATCTTCTATATAGCAACATAGTTTGTTTCAAATGTCTGCACAAAAGCACCACAAGTTTTCTGTGAAAAGCCTCTCAATTAGCATTCCATCTTGATTTGATAAGGCCAACCCCTTGTCACGGCTGTCAAGTCAGAGACGGTTTTGTGTCCTGCAGCGGTTTCAGCATTTAGAGCTCAGACTGGCATGTAGAACGAGAAAGGCCATCAGAGGGCCATGAGTGTCACAACACTGTCTCACCTAATGAACAGCATGCCAGAAATGTCTGTCTTCATGCAGTATTAGTTCATCCTTGTTAGAGAAAAAATGAGCTGCTTTTGCACTGAACGTGGTCACATTTATTTAGGCCACAAGACTGTGGATTTATGCCACCTGATTCAGTGGCAAAATGAAGCACTTTATTTGGGTCCTTTAATAAGCCACGGAAATGGAAATTTCCATGAATAAAATATTTCAGTAATGATCAGTGAAAAGAGGTGCATAACAACCTAAAATCTGCACTACCATATATTACTTTTATTTATCAAGGACACGTTAAATTGAAAAGTGACAGTAAATACATTTATAATATAACAAAAGGCTTCTACTTCAAAATAAAGGCTGTTCTTTCTATTCATCAGTGATTCCTGAAAAAAAAGTATCACAGTTTTCAGAAAAATATTAAGCAGCTTAATTGTTTTCAAAATTGATAAATGTTTCTTGGGCATAAAAAATCATATTAGAATGATCTCTGAAGGATAGTGTGGCACTGGAGTAATGATGCTAAATGCAGGTTATGAACCTCTATTATTGGAAAAAAAATACAAATATTGCTGTTTATTCATTCATAACTTATTCAGTTAAAATGCAATTTACATAGCGTATTAAAAGACCCAAATAAAGTGCTTCAGATTTTTAACTCTTTGATATGTGATTTTGTTATTTGTAATATTACATGAATTTGAAAACTAAATAGACTAAATCAAATAATCAATCAATCAATCAATCAATCAATCAATCAATCGAATGCATAATTGCCCATAAATTAAATATAAAATCAAAAATAAATAAACCTAAATATAAATTAAATATAATGAAATGAGATTATTTACTTCTCGACAAGCTGTAAAAAGATCCAAATGATGGTTTTCTCAGTTAACTAAGTGTGTGTGTGTGTGTGTGTGTGTGTGTGTGTGTGTGGGGGGGGGTAAAAAAAAAGTCCTCTGTAAAAAAAAAAAAAAAATCAAACCGTACTGTTCTCCACACATGGTGCTGTGAGAAGTTTTCTGCACGCGGAAGTCTTTCAAGTCTTGTGCTTGAACGGACAAATTCACACAAAAATTCTCCCAACATGCCCGACTTGGCGATTATCCAAGCAAACATAAACACTTGAGAAAGAACGCATGTGTTCAGTATCAGTGTACTGATCCATGCATTGTGTTTTAAAGTGACAGCAGCCTAATATTCCTGCTGTCTGTATTTTTTAATGTTAATCAAACAACAAAAGAAATCACTCATGGCTCTTGACTGAATAGCTTTTGTAACTTAATAATAAATGATTCATCTTTATTTTATTTATACAGTGAAGATTATATGCAATGTTGTTTTACATTTGACACTTTATTCAATTTCTGTACCTGAAAACTACTGTTAGATACCTGAAAACCCCAAAAAGCACTGTTTACTTTATTTGTATCTTTGCTTTACTGTATTTATTTGTGCTGTTTCTTTTAGTTTGATTATTTGTTCTTATTTTCATTTGACAGTAGTATTTTTTTCCCTGAACACCGTACCGAATCTGTGACCCTAAAACCATGATAAAAAACGAAATGTGAGTAATATGAACCGTTGCACCCCTAATAATTAGTGTTTTAAATAAAACATGACAAAAATATCAATTCCACTCATTCAATCAAAATTATGATATTGTTATATGATTTTGACTGTTGGATAGAGTTAAAGATGCAGCATGTAATATTGACAGATAGCAGTTGATTCAAAATATTGGAGAGTTTCCCCTTCCCCTTAGATTCGACGCTCACGTGGGTTGCCAGATTGAGAACATGCAATAATGGACAATGGAAGGTGACAAGCCTTACACTGTAAGTTGATGAGTTGATTTATTCACCTTTTAATATGCCTCTGGTCATAGAGCTTTTTGAATGGATGCCAAGGATTCTGACCCAGTTTGTTTACTTCAATGGCTTCAATACATTGTGTTTTCCACCAACTGGCAACCCAGGGTGTTGAAATACTATTTGGTAAATTTGCAGTGGACGGGATCACACAGACCAAAACAAAAACAAACATTACGCCCTGGAATGCTTATTTAGAATAAGTGGCTGTAGTATTGTTTTTCAGAGAAACAAGTATTTAACCTTAGCATGTTTCCTTTTGGTATTTTTATACTGTAGTACAATCAAAAAATTACATAAAGTACCTTAAAGAAGGTCAGATCATCTGAGTGTGACAGGCCAAAAATCCAAGGGAGACATTTGATGTGCTTATAGCTTTCTATGTCGCACTTTAAGGTTAAAAACATGTTAGATAATAGTTCATTTAACAGATCTAGTTCTCGAAACATAATTTGTCTCTCTAATTCTTACAAAAAACTGTATTCACTGAAAGTGCCAAATTTAGCCTCTTTTCATTTTCATACAGAATACATTATTTTGTTATAATGTGCAGAGCTGAATGAATAAGAATTTTTTCCTCCATTTTCTTAGAAGTGCTTTTAAATAAGAAAACTGCTTTTATTTATAAGTAAAAATGAATATTTAAGTTAGAGCTTTTATAATATATGGTTATAGAATTTAAAATGTCTTCCATAACATTAAAACTCATTAAATGAAGTCCAATGGGGAATAAACAAAGCAAACTCTCAGAGCAGTGTTATGGCTCAAGAACGATTCCCTCAGCATTTTAAGTGATTAAATCTAATTCTCTAAAGTAATCACCTCTGCTCTGCTGCGTGCACAGTGAAACTGATGAGCAAAGCACAGAGCTGGAAAATGGTTCCCTCTCCATAAAAGTACATGACACTTGTAAAAAGCTTGTCATGTTTTGATACTGCTTTAAATCAATTTTATTGGTGCAAAAACCACAGTGTGTTTTTCTCATCCCTCTCCTCATCACATTCGCATGAGAGCGAGAGCCGTTAATGGTGACGGCGACTTTGTGAAGTATTTTTATCAAAGCATCTCACCTCACCGCTCTTCTCCGAGAGGCAAGCCCACACCGGATAATGAGAACGGTGCCTGGCCACGCTGCCAGAGAGGAATACTTGCCTATGGATGATTTATAGGATGACAGGCATGTCCCACCTTCAAGGGATTACTTATTATGTGTAGGACGATCACGTGAGCAAACCTCTTCCTGCTTCAGGACACAACAGCTTTGAATTCACAGCAGTCATCAGCACCACTGCACCCTTTTCCTAAAATAGAAATTATATGACATAAAGAAGTGGTTTGGTAACATTGGCTGATGAGGGTGTGTAATTGAGAGACCTGGAAGCGGCTCCTCTGATTCCTTATGCTTGACATACTCAACCTGACATCTCCTGTGCCACACTAATGAAGAGCGAGCTATTAGAGCCGCAGCACACACAGTTAGCTACTTTGATGAAGTCAAGGTCTCGACATATCCATGCAGAGAAAAGACAATGAGAACCACACACGCACAAGCCCACGCATACACGGTTTTCTATATAAACTACATATCACTGTTTCCACAGCAGCACAACTGTTTTCATCATTGATAATAATACGAAATGTTTCTCGATGGAGGTCATAAGACTTGTGCCCAAAACGTATGATAAAACACACAAAAACAAACACACACGCACATGCATACATATATATATATATATATATATATATATATATATATATATATATATATATATATAAACCCGATTCCAAAAAAGTTGGGACACTGTACAAATTGTGAATAAAAACAGAATGCAATGATGTGGAAGTTTCAAATTTCAGTATTTTATTCAGAATACAACATAGATGACATATCAAATGTTTAAACTGAGAAAACGTATCATTTTAAGGGAAAATAAGTTGATTTTAAATTTCATGGCATCAACACATCTCAAAAAAGTTGGGACAAGGCTATGTTTACCACTGTGTGGCATCCCCTCTTCTTTTTATAACAGTCTACAAACGTCTGGGGACTGAGGAGATAAGTTGCTCAAGTTTAGGAATAGGAATGTTGTCCCATTCTTGTCTAATACAGGCTTCTAGTTGCTCCACTGTCTTAGGTCTTCTTTGTCGCATCTTCCTTTTTATGATGTTTTCTATTGGTGAAAGATCTGGACTGCAGGCTGGCCATTTCAGTACCCGGATCCTTCTTCTACGCAGCCATGATGTTGTAATTGATGCAGTATGTGGTCTGGCATTGTCATGTTGGAAAATGCAAGGTCTTCCCTGAAAGAGAAGACGTCTGGATGGGAGCATATGTTGTTCTAGAACTTGGATATACCTTTCAGCATTGATGGTGCCTTTCCAGATGTGTAAGCTGCCCATGCCACACGCACTCATGCAACCCCATACCATCAGAGCAGAGGTTGCATTAGACTATTACTTTGTCCATCATTTTGACGGACAGGGTCGTAAAAAATCTGTCATTTTCAAGAAAGCCTTTCTTTAAAGTGAATTTCGTTTTGTAAAAATTGTATCTTAATTTTAATCAATGTTTCATCAACCAATTGCCTGGATGTAATAAATAAGAAGCAAATATAGTAGAAAATATAATAATGACACGGAGGCGCAGGCGCGATCACTGGCGCGTGAACTGGAGCACGTCTTATATGGTAAATGAAACGAAACTCAGCGTATAGGCTGCTTGCCTCATAGACATGAGAAATATCTCTATAGAAAGCATGAAATATCTACTTTAACGAAAACGAAATAATTCAAAATGAAAAGAAATAGGCTACTCTGTTTATGTAGAATAAACCGAATGAATTGTGTATTCTCTCTCTAAGCGCGTCCATGAGGAGATGAGGAGAGTCAATGTCAACTTCATCTTTGTCGCCGACACTGATTTAGAAAACATTACTTTATTAATAAACAATTAAAATGTCTCCTTGCTGTTTTGGTCACATTCATAAGACCAATATCGATTCGTAAATCCCAGGCTATATGCCTTTTTCAGTTGACGAATAAACAGTGCATAGTGTGCCTTCCACCCAATAAATCGCAATAGGCTGAAAGCTTTGTGTTGCTTTTGATATGGAACAAAGTTTCAGATTTAAAATTCTGTCCATTTCATTAAGAAATTCAAGCAATAAATACCGTTTTGGCGGTCTTTAATGTGGCGTCATATATCGCTGTAGCTTCTGCTATCGCATAGCAAAAGATTCGTGCCAGTTTCATTTTTGTTCTGGATCCAGTGCTCTGCTGCTACATTGGAGCGCATTCGCCAGCAACTGAACAGGAGTGTGAATTACAGTTACAATTTACAATAGATCACCCTCAGTGTAATCTGTCAACGTGACGGACGGCCTTCAGGTTCCGTCAATGTTAAAAAAATTCCGTCAATGACGGATAATTTTCGGTTAACGCAACCTCTGCATCAGAGATGCAGGCTTCTGAACTGAACGCTGATAACAACTTGGGTTGTCTTTGTCCTGTTTAGTTCGGATGACATGGTGTCCCAGTTTTCCAAAAAGAACTTCAAATTTTGATTCGTCTGACCACAGAACAGTTTTCCACTTTGCCACAGTCCATTTTAAATGAGCCTTGGCCCAGAGAAAATGCCTGCGCTTCTGGATCATGTTTAGATATGGCTTCTTTTTTGACCTATAGAGTTTTAGCCGGCAACGGTGAATGGCACGGTGGATTGTGTTCACTGACAATGTTTTCTGGAAGTATTCCTGAGCCCATGTTGTAATTTCCATTACAGTAGCATTCCTGTATGTGATGCAGTGCCGTCTAAGGGCCCGAAGATCACGGGCATCCAGTATGGTTTTCCAGCCTTGACCCTTACGCACAGAGATTGTTCCAGATTCTCTGAATCTTTGGATGATATTATGCACTGTATATAATGATAACTTCAAACTCTTTGCAATTTTTCTCTGAGAAACTCCTTTCTGATATTGCTCCACTATTTTTCACCGCAGCATTGGGGGAATTGGTGATCCTCTGCCCATCTTGACTTCTGAGAGACACTGCCACTCTGAGAGGCTCTTTTTATACCCAATCATGTTGCCAATTGACCTGATAAATTGCAAATTGGTCCTCCAGCTGTTCCTTATATGTACATTTAACTTTTCCGGCCTCTTATTGCTACCTGTCCCAACTTTTTTGGATTGTAGTTCTCATGAAATCCAAAATGAGTCAATATTTGGCATGACATTTCAAAATGTCTCACTCTCAACATTTGATATGTTATCTATATTCTATTGTGAATAAAATATAAGTTTATGAGATTTGTAAATTATTGCATTCCTTTTTTATTCACAATTTGTACAGTGTCCCAACTTTTTTGGAATCGGGTTTGTATATATATGTTACCAAATGAGACTTTTGGTTATACAAAAAGACGATATTTTCAAACAATGCTAACAGGCTGATATCTAGCTAGCTAGCAAAAGGACAATCAAACATTTTCTATTTAGTACAAGTTTTTAAAATATTACAAAATGTTTCCATGTTTCATAGCGGTTGTACCGAATGACCTGATGTTTCGGGACGTGTATGAGCAACTGAAAACATGAATTTTTCAAATAGTTAAGAGAGAGTTAGTTACTATAGGCTTGTTCGACTTGATGCAGCGCCGCAAAGACCGATCGGTGGCTGACCTGAAGCAGTGCATGCCGGTAAGAAATGTTGTCCGACTTGAGACAGCGCTGACGTCATGTGACTGTGACGTATGGCTTTAAAGTACCGCGAGAGCGATTCAAGATCAGCTGCCTGAGGCAGCCAGCACAGCTTCTGAAGAGGAGCTGCACGAGCGCTGATGATGACACAGCTTCACGATTGGCCGGATTCACCGCATGACAATGATCACGTGTGTTTCGTGTTTATTTTCACGCCTTCAGCTCCACTAATGCTCAAAAATCTGTATTTTTATAACAGTTAAAGCTCTTTTCATAAAGTCACAAAGTTATATTGTGTCATGTTTATCAAAATAAAACTGATAAAAAGCGTAGACCCCGCTACATTGGTATTTAAATAATATATGCTTATTTTGAACTTTATTCTTGTAAAAACAGACGCTGTAAGCAGTACATAAATTATTGAATGAAAATGTCTCTAAAACATCAGTGTATTAGTCAAATATTGCATTTATTTCACTTCAGCCATGATAAAGTGTGCAAACGCAGCGTGAGCGTCACTACGGGAAGCAGAATGTGTCCGACTTCACGTCTCCGTTTACAGCTCCTTCCCGCCTGCACACGGCTACTCTCGCTGATCGGTTGCATCCGGCCGAAGCCGATGTTGAACACACCTTTTGCTTCACGACCATGTGATCCTTTGAAGATGTCTAAATGATGTCACATCCTGTCACATGATATTGACCGCATAACTTGATCCAAAATGGTCCCTTTATATTGGTTACTCCGAATGAGTATGTTATAAAATCATGCCAGAATAAAAATTATATACATTTATTTCATTTTAAGATATTTTAATCACAAATGAAATGGCTATATTGGCCTTTGGACGGTTAACACTAAATCTTTAAAATACATTTATATGTAGCAAAATATAATTAAAACCTTTTGGATTCAATAAAAGAGATCTAGTTGTACTACCTTACATACTTTGGATGTCATATCTTTGTTTTTTATTATTATTAAGGCTTTTGGACAAAAAAATGACCCGTCACGTCACTGACCATATACAGGTGCTGGTCATATAATTAGAATATCGTGAAAAAGTTCATTTTTTTATTGTAAATTATTTTTAAAAATGAAACTTTCATATATTCTTGATTCCCTACATGTAAAGTAAAACATTTCAAAAGGTTTTTTTTTTTTTTTTTTTAATTTTGATGATTAGAGCGTACAGCTAATGAAAGTCCAAAATCCAGTATCTCAAAATATTAGAATATTTCCTAAAATCAATCAAAAAATGGATTTTCAAAACAGAAAAGTTCAAGTTCTTTAAAGTATGTTCATTTGTACACTCAATACTTGGTCGGCAGCACATATTACACCAAATGACTTGCTCTGGCACAAATTACAGCATCAGTGAAGTGTGGCATGGAAGTGATCAGCCTGTGGCACTGCTGAGGCACTATTGAGCCTTCAGATCATCTGTATATTGTTGGATCGACTGATTCTCATCTTTCTCTTGAAAATATCCCATAGATTCAGGGGTCAGGCATGTTGGCTGGCCAATAAAGCACAGTAATATCATGGTCAGCAAACCACTTGGAAGTGGTTTTTGCACTGTGGGCAGGTGCTAAAGTCCTGCTGGAAAAGGAAATCAGCATCTCCATAAATCTTGTCAGCAGATGGAAGCATAAAGTGCTCCAAAATCTCCTGGAAGATGGCTGCATTGACTTTGCACTTGATAAAACACAATGGACCAACACCAGCAGACTTCATGCCCCCCAAATCATTACTGACTTCAGATACTTCAAACTAGACTTCAAGAAGCTTGGATTCTGTGCCTCTCCAGTCTTCCTTCAGACTCTGGGACCATGATTTCAACATGAAATGCAAAATTTACTTTTATCTGAAAAGAGGACTTTCGACCACTGTTCACTGTCCAGTTCTTTTTCTCCTTAGCCCAGGTAAGATGCTTCTGATGTTGTTTCTGTTTCAGAAGTGGCTTGGTAGTCCTTTTCCTGAAGATGTCTGAGTGTGGTGACTCTTGATGCGCTGACTCCGGCTTCATTCTACTCATTGTGAAGCTCTCCCAAGTGTTTGAATCGGCTTTACTTGACAGTATTCTCAAGCTTGTGGTCATCCCTGTTGCTTGTGCACCTTTGCCTACCAAATTTCTTCCTTCTAGTCAACTTTGCATTCAATATGCTTTGATACATCACTCTGTAAACAGCCACCACATTCAGTAATGACCATCTGTGACTTACTCTCTTTGTGGAGGCTGTCAATGATTGTCTCCTGGACCATTGCCAAGTCAGCAGTCTTCCCCATTAGTGTGGTTTCAAAGAACAAGAGATATCCGGAATTTATACTGTAGGGATGGTCATTTAATGAAACTAAAATGTAAATATTCTAATATTTTGAGATACTGGATTTTGGACTTTCATTAGCTGTACCCTCTAATCAACAAATTAAAAAAAAAAATAAATAAATAAATAAATAAATAAACTTTTGAAATGTTTTACTTTACATGTAGGGAATCTAGTATAAATGAAAGTTTCATTTTTTTAAATAATTTACAATAAAAAAAAAAAAAATTAACTTCATCACGATATTCTAATTATATGACCAGCACCTGTGTGTGTGTATATATATATACACTGCTTGATGCTTAATATTTTTTTAGGAACTGTGATACATTTTTTTTAGGATTCTTTGTTGAATATACATTTCAAAAGTACAGCATTTATTCGAAATAGATAATATATTAGATAGAAATATTGTTTGTAAGAATGTAAAAGTCTTTACTGTCACTTTTGATCAATTTAATCTTATTAACCCTATTATTTTGGGGTGAACTATTCCTGAACCTAATAAGATATGTATAAAAGCATCGTTCAACTGTGAAAGAAATTGGAATCAAATGTTTACATAATAACTATTCTTCTATTTAACTGATTATTCCATTCAGATTGAAACTCCACTTAGATCAAGCTCAACTGGATATTTTTGAGTTGCTTGCACAAATACTTTTCCTTCAGTCATATTATTAAGGCTGTATTTAAACATAGCTATCTTCTCAAATGTTTTTTTTTTTTTTTTCTGTTTTTAAACCCACTTCTGATGAACGCAAAACCTGGCACAGTCTCTCTTTAAAGATTACCAGGAGAATACTGATAAAACTTCCATTTGGCAACATGTCTTTCTCAAAGTAGACGAGACACTGTCTGGGCGAAGACTCAAATTGCCTTCATCTCCACCTCCTCTCCTAGTTGGACTCGTCAGAAACCTCCTCGGTGCTGCTCATTTTCCTGTGGCCTGTTGAACACGCAGCGGTCGCTTACCTTTAGGAAAGGTCAAGCGCTGAACACTTCTCCAGGCAACAGAGTTGGGCTAATTAAGCTTCAGCAGTGGAGAATTCTGAATCCCCAGACGCCCGGCTCAGAGAGAGAGGAGACCTCGGCAGGTCATGGCCATCTTGTCCCAGATTCATGCCTGTGTATGCCATTTGCATTCTCTTGTAGTCAATGCACGATAAAATCCCTCAGGAACATCCGTGGTAAGTTCGAAAATTTCTATGACAGCAAAGGAGAGAGGATTTTGAGATGCTCTGAGCAAAAAAACTGCTTGATGAATGAGGTTGGGAATGTTTTCTGTCACTGGCTCTGCCTTGGCGACAATCACTGAACTAGACACTAAACTGAAGGTCTGGTTGTATTAATTTCAAAGCGCAGAACTGGGGGTGAAATGTTACACATAAGGTGTGTTAGGTGATCAGAGTACTGTTTTTTAACGTGTTACTTGCTAAATTTACAACTTTTTTAAATAAATAACATGGGCTCTTTTTCTATTTATTTAATTTATTAATTCTATGTGTCACAAATTCTTGTGATATTAAAAAGTGACAACATTTCTTGTTGAGGTGAAATGCTGTCTTGCCATATCAGCATGACTCTTCTTTCTTCATGTTGGGAGAAACAGGAGGCATATTTAAGGTGCACAAGCACTATAGAAGTTGTTGTATATATGTAAATATGTGTAAATATTATGGGTATTTTATTGATCATGACATTTGCCTTTCAAATTACCCTAAAGGCAGGAACACACCAAGCTGACGCCGACGAACTAGCGACGACAAAAGCAGACTGTTGGGTTGGATCATGTCGGCAGTGTCTGGGTCCAAAGTTGCCCTGACACACCAAACCAACGCCAGACACTCGACGGCCAAGTAGCATGTCAGTTCTGTGCCTGCGTGAGATGAAATGCCTTTCCATACCAGCAGGTGGCAGTAGCTGAACAGCCAATCAGAATGATCAGATGGCCCGACGAGCTCAGACGCTGATTCAAGATGTCGAATCGGCCGAAAAAAAAGCAGACGAGGACCAACTTCAGCCGACGGTGCGGAACACACTGAGAAAACGTAGTCGGCCGATGAATATAAACTGCCTGACTGCCGACCATCGGCTTGATGTGTTCCTGCCTTAAGGGGCCATTTAAACAACACAGTTTTTAACTAAAAACCATTTACTTTCACAACAACGCCATTTGGGGGACCTGAAAACACAAGCTTTTGAAAATGGTTTGAATAAATTTGTGAAAACGGTGATGTCATGCGCATGCGTGTTATGTATTCATTAACATAAACTAACAATGAGCATTTTTACAACATTATTGGCCAGCTCCTGTGTAGAGCTGCACGATTCTGAATATAGGCTACAACTAAACAAAATAGCATGTAATTTACTAGAGGTTCTGACATAATATTAATTGCTGGATTCTAATTGCTGTAAAAAAAAAAAAAAAAAAAAAGAAATGAAAAAAAAAAAGGTTTAATTAATTTGAATGAATTATTTTTAAAAAAAATGTTTTGAACGATGCCAATGAATTAGATTAGTTCACTTTCAAATTAAAATTTCCTGATAATTTACTCACCAACATGTTATCCAAGATGTTCATGTCTTTCTTTCTTCAGTCGAAAAGAAATTAAGGTTTTTGATGAAAACATTCCAGGATTTTTCTCCTTATAGTGGAGTTCAATGAAGCCCAAATGGTTGAAGGTCAAAATTACAGTTTACAGCGATCCCAGACGAGGAATAAGGGTCTTATCTAGAGAAACCATCGCTCATTTTCTAAAAAAAAAAACATTTTTATATGTTTTAACCATAAATGCTCATCTTGAACTAGCTCTCTTCTTCTTCTTCTTCCTCTCTATTTGAATTCCAGCAGTGTATTACTGCCTTCCACAGGTCAAAGTTTGAACTAAATTGCCATATACAATATGCTTGTGCAAGTATATAACAATTAGTTCAAACTTTGACCTGTGGAGGGAAGTAATACACTTAGCAGTGACTACACTGCTGGAATTCAAATAGAGAAGAAGAAGAAGAAGAAGAAGAAGAGAGAGCTAGTTCAAGATGAGCATTTATTGTTAAAACTTTTTTTTTTTTTTAGAAAATGAGCGATGGTTTCTCTAGATAAGACCCTTATTTCTCGTCTGGGATCGTGTAGAACGTTTTGAAGCTGCAAAGAAACTTTAATTTTGACCTTCAACCATTTGAGCTCCATTGAAGTCCACTATAAGGAGAAAAATCCTGCACTGTAAAAAAAAATCCCAGTAAAATTTACGGTAAAAAAATGGCAGCTGTGGTTGCCAGAACTTTACCGTAAAAAATACAGTAGGAACGGAAAAAAAAATCTGTTAAATTTACGGTAAAATAACGTATTTCATTAACTGATATAATGTTAATTTACCAACCTAATGAAGTACTAATATCTGTTTTGTACCTTTATAATACACTGACAGTCACCAAACACAGTGGTGATGAGAGTCACATGATGAATCAAAGTTCATCACAAGCAGCTTTTCCACAAGCTGAGGAGGACAATACTAATATATAGAAGGTGCACACAGTGTCATTCACACACACACTAAACACCATCATGGTAACATGCATGAAATTTTAAAAATGCAATAAACATTAATTTAACAACATTAGATGTAACATAAAACCCTAATGTACATAACTGATTAGAAAAAAAAATGAGAAAAACTAAGAAGAAACAGAGTTATTTCAACGAAAATATATCAAATGTGAAGTGTCACGCAGGGAATTGTGGGAATGTCAATTTACGGTTTTTCACTGTAAATTTTACAATGAATTGTTATTTTTCACTTCCAAAAACTGTTAATTTAATGGTATTTTACTGTAAAATTACATTAAATGTACCGTTAAATCTATTACAGTTATTCACCGTATATAGTACGGAAACTTTCTGTAAACCAATTGACAGTTTTTCACGGCAGCATTTTTACAGTCTTTTACTGTTAAAATCACGGTCATTTTTACAGTGTGGAATGTTTTTATCAAAAACCTTCATTTCTTTTCGACTGAAGAAAGAAAGACATGAACATCTTGGATGACATGGGGGTGAGTAAATTATCAGGAAATTTTCATTTGAAAGTGAACTAATCCTTTAATGACAAAATTAACTAAAAGTAACATCCCCCACATTGTCAAAGAGTGCTCAACACTGCCTGATTTGATTTCTTGTTTTTGTGTTTACTTACTTCACTTGACACTTCACAGGTACTTGACAAGGATGCATATACTCTGATTGTGTCACTTTCATAAGCCATTGCGCTTTACAGAAATTGAAGCAATTCCACACCATTTACCGGCGCTTGCGGTTCTGCGTTAAATACATTCTCACAGAGCTATTACTGCGGGTGAGATCACAGACGGCTCTGCTTGGAACGATGCATCAACCCATTACGCAACAATGGTCATAATGCCAGTGCATTAGCTAAATCCTGCGTCCACTACTCTGGCAAGAGGCCGTGCAGATGATATTCACAGATGTAAATGAGCACCAGCGACTGGGTCTGCATTATAAACATTCCTGTGGTGAGAGAGATTAATTATCTCACATTCACACCCCTAAAACGCCTTGTACACTTTCTGTCCACCTCCACACTCCAGTGAGCGAAATGCTAAAGACGCACCACATGAGCTAACAACTGAAATTACAAAACTCTCATACATAATTCCACAGCTCTGTGATATAATGGGGGCTAAAAACAAGGAACTGTGAGTTGTTTTAGAGTATATGGAAAGAAAAGGAGGAAACTGGTTGCATGGTTGGTTGTCTCATTGAGAACTGTGGAACAGTGTAACAGCATCCTCAGTTCTGATATATTGCAATAGTTTTGCTATAAAGAGTCAGGAGCAATTTGTTCCAATTGAGCTGAACACAAAAGGCATCCGTGTGAATTATGTGTTTTGAGCAATAAAATAACTGAAGGCCTTCATAACCCAATTTGTGGCTGCCAGAAACTGTGGTTAGCACTTTTCCTGTAACAGTTAATTTGCTAATGTCAAATTCATGTTTTTACAGCATCAGTAACTCTGACAGAATAGTGACAAATATTGACGAAAAGGTCTCTGTCTGAAATTGTTCAGTGACAATAAGTAATGAATTTCTTTCTTTTGTGGAACACTATAGGGAAGAATATTCTGGCCACTATTTTCAATGCAATGAACATGAATGAGAACTAGGGCTTCAAAAAATAAATAAATAAAAATGCAGAAGCACCCTAAAAATATATTAAAAGTATAGCCCATATGATTGATGTACTATACATCAACTATTCTAAAGCCATATAATAGCTCTGTGTGTTATTCATTGATAATCTTCCCCTTCACTGAACTGGATCACTGAGTTAGTGAGTTAAATTAATCTCTTAAATTATTAAACAAACAACTACTGTAGTTATTAATGCAAGGGCAATAAATAACTATGTTTTATAAACATGTATATTGCATCATATATTATGTGTAAAAGTTACAAGAAAAACAGGAGGTAAGGGAAAACACCTTAAAAAAATAAACAAATAGAACTTAAGTGTGGGCTACACATACCTTGTGAGGAGGAGATCTTGTTTTGGTAATTGAGCAGACCTATTGCCAATAATTTCACATCGTTGCACAGATTTGTCTTAAGAAATGTGACACGCCGTTGTCACGGATCCCTTGTCTCCCGGACTCCAAATCCCATGATCCTCTTGTCTCCTCACCTGCACTCACTTCCCTCGTCAGCTCCTCAGCATCAGGGATCACCTGCACCTGTTCCTGATCATCATCACTCCCTATATAATGGACTCACTCCCTTCACTCCTTGTCTGTCCTAAATGTTTTATCGTTTATGTTGGCTGTTGTTATTCTCTTCGTTTCATTAAAGTACCCATATTGTGGATTTCTGTGACTGCCTCATCTTTTGCAACCACCAACCGTAACAGAAGGACAGACCCAAAACCGATGGGATATCCACAAGGTACAATGGGAATTTTCCTAATTCCTGAGCACCCCGACCCTCTCCGGGCGGAAGAAAGACTTTGCCATTTGCGGCAGGGTGGCAGGCCGTTGGAGAGGTATGTGGAGGAGTTTTTGGAGGTTTCCTATTTGGTGAGCTGGACCGATGCCTGTATTAACGTTGTGTTTCTGATGGGACTGGACCGGGATGTAATTCGTTATGACGAACCAGCCTGTAATTTCTCCTTAGTCGATTCTCTAAATTTGATTCTCTCCTTAAATGGTTCTAACTTTGAAGTCAGTGAAATTCAAAGTATCCAGAGTCCCGGCCCAGCCCCATCAGCAACGTATCGGGCATCGCCAGCTCACCTTACCCCAAAACCCTGCACATACCGCTTCAACGGTCCTGCCCACTCCTGGCCGCCCGCCGCCGCCGAGCCTGCACCTCCAGTCTCCGCCGCCGAGCCTGCACCTCCAGTCTCCGCCGCCGAGCCTGCACCTCCAGTCTCCGCCGCCGAGCCTGCACCTCCAGTCTCCGCCGCCGAGCCTGCACCTCCAGTCTCCGCCGCCGAGCCTGCACCTCCAGTCTCCGCCGCCGAGCCTGCACCTCCAGTCTCCGCCGCCGAGCCTGCACCTCCAGTCTCCGCCGCCGAGCCTGCACCTCCAGTCTCCGCCGCCGAGCCTGCACCTCCAGTCTCCGCCGCCGAGCCTGCACCTCCAGTCTCCGCCGCCGAGCCCTCTGCTCCAGCCTTTCACGGGCCGCCAGAGGATGCTGGCTGGTTGATAGACTTTGTCACAGAGCCCGTCACTCCAGCCCTCAACGAGCCCTCAGCTCCAATAGCGGCCAACGAGCCCTCATCTCCGGCCTCAGCCGCTTCAGCCTCAGCCGCCGAGCCAGCCGCTACATGCTCCGCTGCCCACGAGCCCACTCCTGTCCACAAACCCACGCCATTCCGCAGACTCCTGAAGTCCCTCCTTGCCCCCCCCCCCAAAAAAATACTTGGGGAGGTTAAGTACCCAGGGGTGGGATACATGTGGGTGGGCCTCAAAGAGCACCGTGGCTGCCCACTGCACCTGACCCGCCGTGGCTGCCCAGTGGACCAGTGGACCAGTGGACCAGTGGCTGCCCACTGCCCAGCCCCCCTCCCCGGTGTTACATCTACGGCGCGAGGACGCGCCTACCGGGAGGGGGAGGTACTGTCACGGATCCCTTGTCTCCCGGACTCCAAATCCCATGATCCTCTTGTCTCCTCACCTGCACTCACTTCCCTCGTCAGCTCCTCAGCATCACGGATCACCTGCACCTGTTCCTGATCGTCATCACTCCCTATATAATGGACTCACTCCCTTCACTCCTTGTCTGTCCTAAATGTTATATCCTATATGTTGGTTGTTCGTTTTGCTCCTGCGTTCATTAAAGACCCATTCATTGTGGATTTCCGTTTATGTCTCGTCCCTACAACCAGCAACCGTAACAGTCGTTCATACAAAACACATTAACTTGAACTTGACATGGCGTCGTAATTGCGGCGCAACATTAAAATATGTCCGTCACATGTTTAGGGGAGAGTAGGGTAAGATGAGCCATTTTTTACTTATGTGGTCCTCAAGATAAGGGGAAATGAGGCAGAAGTACAATGAAAGTATTTAAAGTAATTTCATTTTAAATGATCAGAACACATCTATGACAAAGGGTTCTAAAAATATGGCTTCTTATAAAAAAGTGTTCCTGTGGCTCAATTTTCCCCAGGTTAGGGGCAAGTTGATCCGAGTCAGTAGGTGGGTGTAAACTGACCATCTAACTGAATCTGAATCAAACCCATGTGAAATTTTGAAGATAATGTACCTATTTTAAAAACTAATTTAATAATCAGACAACATAAACAACATAAAACCAACCAAATGAAGTTGAAATTTCAGTATGTTTAATAATTGTTTGCATTTCTGAAACAATATGTTAAACACCAAAGTTGTAATTTTTTCATAAACAGACTAAACAGAGAGTTTGAGTAAAATTAAATAACTAAATAAGAATGAATAAATGTCACTGAAACTAATAAACATTTTAGTCAAAAGGATCTTGACATGATAGTTTTTCTGCAATGTTGACCATGTTAGGCCATTAGAGACTACAGGTGGAAAGATATATATGATTAAACATCATCTGGTTCATATCAGGGAAGGATTTGGTGTACTTGTACACTGTTCCTATCAAATAAACTTTAAAAAAAAAAAAAAAAAAAACTAAACCAGTTGCTTAATATTACATTGAAATGGCACCAGTTTATACTTCAGATTTAACTTAAATTCAATGCATTATGGTGGGGTAAGTTAAAACGCTGGCTCAATTTACCCCACAGCATTTGGCTCACTTTGCCCCATAGCTGCCATTTTAGGAAAAGCTAGCTAGCTTACCAATTTAGAATAATATTTAGCTAAATGACTTGCATGGTTTTATACGTTGCTAAATCACCAATATGCATCATAAATATTTTTAGACCTGGACAAATTTGATGAAACAGCCATTACATGTTATGTTAAAATTTTACTTTGACAAGCCAAAACCAGTTTTAAAGTAAATAAGCGACTTCCACTCTTCCCATGTGCTTCTCCTTTTCACAGTCTGGCAGAAATGATGGGTGGTTCTTAAATATATGGTCATATGGCAATAAAATGGTACGGTTGCCAAGATACAGGGGGTGGGTCAACTTACCCCACTCTCCTCTACATGAGAATTCAACACAACCCGATCGATTATAGGTTAAAGTGCTATTTCCGCCATTTAAAGTTTGTTGAACACGGTAAGCATCTCAGTGAAGCTTTACGAATCTTTTGTTTCGAATCAGTGGTTCACGTGACTGGCAGTTTGATACACGCTCTGAATCACTTATTCAAAACAAAAGAATCGTAAAGCTTCATGAAGCAGTGTTTTGAAATCGGCCATCACTAGATATTGTTGAATAAAGTTGTTATTTTGTTTTTTTGGCGCACAAAAAGTATCCTTGTCGCTTCATAACAGTAAGGTTGAACCACTGTAGTCACATGAACTGTTTTAAATATGTTTTTTAGTGGCTTTCTGGGCATCTGAAAGTGTTAATTATCTTGTTGTCAATGCAGGCCTCACTGAGCCATCGGATTTCATCAAAAATATCTTAATTTGTGTTCTGAAGATCAACAAAGGTCTTACGGGTGTGGAACGACATGAGAGTGAGTAATAAATGACAGAATTTTCATTTCTGGGTGAACTAACCGTTTAAGACCACTGAATGCTCACCTCCTTGTGGGGGTTCCACAACCTACAGTATAGGACGGTCCTGTATTAGATATCTTCTTTCTCTCACAAACCTGCTAGATTACAGAAGTGAAATGGCTTGCGAATGCAGTTTCTGACTTTAAAAGCAAGATTAAATTTTGCAGAAAGGCCTTTTTTTTTTTTTTTTTTTTTTTTTTGATTGCCACAGATCAGCTTTTCCAATTTTCCCTCATGAATCGACATCCTACATTTGAAAGTGTCGTACAGGAAAGGTATTGAATAACACAAAGAGGAATCATTCAGAGTAATTGCTTTGTTGATACTGAAGGCGACATTGGAGATGGACTGCTAGTGGCATGCTGGGGAAGAAAGTCCATATCGGTCTTGAGAAGTCTTTGAAAAACAACCCCTGCGGGGACACAGGAGTGCTGGCTATGTTTCAGGTGATCCACACAAAGGGCCCGAGGAGAGGTCGATACAGCTAGAGACACACAGGCTGGTCCTCAGAGCTGGTCTTGGCCCTTCAGCGCTGTAGACTTCATACAAGGTCAGCTCAGGCTCTGTATTTATAGAGCGACAACACGGCTTCCTGTAAACCTGCATCACCTGCACGTTTTATATCGACTTACATAGGAGATTATTTTAGCCTTTAATAGAAAGCATAAATCTCGCTTCTTCATTATCCACTGGTTTTGTAAACACTCGAAGGAGGTGTCGTCACATTTTGCTGACAGGGTACAAAACAAATGAGCTGTCTTAAAGGGGAGAATTTTTAATTACCGTGGACAAAAATAACTTGAGAGGCTAGATCAAGCATGTATGTCAACAATGCAAGTGTGAAAATGAATGGAAGATCAAAGACTGTTCACACTGCAGACAGATCAGATTTGGCTCATTTGGATCATCATTATTATTATTTTTGAAAAAAAAAAAAAAAGAAATTAATACTTTTATTCTGCAAGGAGGCATTAAAATAAAATCAATATGAAGCAGGACAACATTTATAATCATTAGAAATATTTCTTGAGCAGCAAATGAGCATATTGGAATGATTTCTGAAGGATCATGTAACACTGAAGACTGGATAAATGGCTGCAAAGCAATAAACTAAAACCCTTTTAAAAAATATTACAATAAAACACATTTTAAAATGTAATAATATTTTACAATATTACTGTTAGACTATTTTTGATATATAAAATCAACCTTGGGTGCCATAAGAGACTTTAACATTAAAAAAATATACCACCCCAAACTTTTGAACAGTAGTACGTTATCAAGACTTTAACAGTAACATCAGAATGTATAAACACTTAAGAACCTTAGTGAAGAAATTCAAGTTTTACATCTAAACTTCACAATCTAAACTTAAAATATTGTTTATGTGCTGAACCTTCAGTTTAACTGTCCTTGAGGAGGCTGTTACATTCACACCGAGAGGAACATAATGGAGTTTTTGTAATACTGGCCCAAAATATGTCAAATAAATGAGAGATAACTGTTTAAAGTTATTATTATTATTTGATTTATTTTAAAAGTAGGGGAATTTACAGTTAAAGGCCCAAAGACCAGATACTGTATGATGAATGAAGACGCCAAGTCAGAGTTTAAAGGTGCCCTAGATTATGTTTTTAAAAGATGTAATATAAGTCTAAGGTGTCCCCTGAATGTGTCTGTGAAGTTTCAGCTCAAAATACCCCATAGATTTTTTTTAACTGCCTATTTTGGGGCATCATTAAATATGAGCCAATTTAGGCTGCGGCCCCTTTAAATGCTCACGCTCTCCGCCCACAGAGCTCGCGCTTGCCTTAAACAGTGCATAAACAAAGTTCACACAGCTAATATAACCCTCAAAATGGATCTTTACAAAGTGTTCGTCATGCATGCGTCGGATTATGTGAGAATTGTATACTGTTATATTGTTTACTTCTGATTTTGAATGAGTTTTATGCTCCGTGGCTAACGGCTAATGCTACACTGGTGGAGAGATTTATAAAGAATGAAGTTGTGTTTATGAATTATACAGACTGCAAGTGTTTAAAACTGAAAATTGCGACGGCTCTCTTGTCTCTGTGAATATAGTAATAACCGATGGTATCTTTAACCACATTTAACAGTACATTAGCAACATGCTAATGAAATATTTAGAAAGACAGTTTACAAATATCACTAAAAATATCATTATATCATGGATAATGTCAGTTATTATCGCTCCATCTGCCATTTTTCACTATTGTTCTTGCTTGCTTACCTAGTCTGATGATTCAGCTGTGCTGCTCCAGACGTTAATACTGGCTGCCCTTGTCTAATGCCTTTTATAATGTTGGAAACGTGGGCTGGCATATGCAAATATTGGGGGCGTACACCCCGACTGTTACGTAACAGTCGGTGTTATGTTGAGATTCGCCTGTTCTTCGGAGGTCTTTTAAACAAATGAGATTTATATAAGAAGGAGGAAACAATGGTGTTTGAGACTCACTGTATGTCATTTCCATGTACTGAACTCTTGTTATTCAACTATGCCAAGATAAATTCAATTTTTCATTCGAGGGCACCTTTAAAAAAAATAAACTGAAGAAAATTTTACTAAGAATAATTTGCAGTTTCATCAGCAGAATTCAGCTTCAAGTCTCACAAGGAGTTCGTAGGCCGCTCTGCGTACATTCACATTTCCACAGCAATAATACTCATTTCAAACTACGTCAGGGGTGTCCAGTCCTGCTCCTGGAGGGCCAGTGTCCTGCAAAGTTTAGCTCCAACCCCATTTAAACACACCTGAACCATCTAATCAAGGTCTAACTAGGCATTCTACAAACTTCAAGGCAGGTGTATTGAGGCAAGTTGGAGCTAAACTCTGCAGGACAGTGGCGCTCCAGGACCAACTGTGGACATGCCTGAGCTACATCATTACTTCAGGTTAACTGATTCTGATTGGCTAAAACAAACAAAATTTGTAATTTTCCACACATGGACTGATAGACAGAAGCATATCTCCATCCATCAAGCTTCTGATGCTCGGACCCTGGATTTAGGCACATGGTGACCTTCTAGGTCATGAAAAGTAGAATGCCAGTTGTCCATCAGTACCAATACAGGACCTGCACACAGAACACTAGTGCTCATACACAGATACACAGGATTCAAAGCTTCTTCAAGGTTGAAGTTGGCCCGAGCTTTAACTATAAACAGGAAAGATTCCCAAAACATACTGATAAGTTGTACTTTTCTCTCAGTGAGAGGTATAGACATTATGCATCATATTCTGTAATATTTGAAGATGAAAAGGAAAATAAATGCTTAAACATACACTGAAGAAGTCATTTAATATTTAGAAGGATAAATATTGATTAATAACTTATAAATAACTCAAAATATACTGAAGTGGCAGTGGATTCCAGAATCCACACCCTTAACAATAAAATTGTGACCCTAAAGCCAAAAGTTACACAAAGACTTTGTAACATTTCACAGTACTGTACAGACAAACTAATAGGATTTATGCATCTAGCTGTTCTCCAAACCACAGATGCTGAAGCCTATCTCAGCATCTTGGGCCATAGTCACTGATATGAATATGATAAACCAATAAATATAAAATAAAACATACTTTTGCAGTCTGAATAAAGCCAAGCAAGTCCTCACAGTAAAACTTGTTCAACCCTGGTCCTGATGAAGCATTCAAAAAACATCCAAGCATTTCAAAGGGCTTGAAAGCAAACACAGACGTCAGTTTGAAAACCACTGAAATATGAAAAGCAGAATGAATAAGTTATACCCAGAAATATATAAATAAACAGGCCTCTCAGCGTTGTTCGCTGAGATTTCATCTGAGGAAAATAATAGAAGCTTGTGAAGGAGTTAAACTGGTCCAGTGACTCTACGGCTGATATAATGTCTGAGAGGGATGCAGAATACCCATATACTGAAAACATCTCGATCCTATTTTCTTCTTACCTTCTTTTACTTCAAGGACACTTCAGATGGTAAGGACTACATCAAAAACTTCATTGTAGGCTAAACTCTCTGGAAGGGCTTTCATGTTCAGAGGAAGAGCTTAGGCTTTGGAAGGCTGTGCGTTTTTAGTTGATGTGCTATTCATTTCACATTTTCTGCTGCACAGAAGGGAAAATAAATTGAATACATCAACTTAATTCAGTTATACATAAATGAGGGATAAAAATATCTTTTCTTTTTTTCCCATTTTCCTGAAACTGGTAAGGCCCGGTGCCCACTATAAGACTAGTCCTGGGGTGTTTACACAAAAAATGTATGCGTTTTGGCCGTTCATTTACACGACAACAGCATTTTGGGGGCCTGAAAATGCAAACTTTTGGACATGGGTTTCAAAGTGCAAATTTTTAAAAACAATACCATTATCATCTCTGTGTAAACTACAAAAATGCTAATTTTTGAAAATGATGACGTCATGCGCATGCATATTATGTGTTTAGTAGGTTGCGTAGTGTTTCTTTACAAAGTGACATCGCCAACTACTGGCCTGGCATGAATAATACAGCGCTTTTAGTTGTTTTCATGGATTGAACGTTGTCGTCTGTATGCAAAAAACACAAAGGAAAAACATTTCCATTTGCATTCTCATTTAAACATTCCCTCAAAACTAAAAAGGTTATCATTATACTGCGACCAATCAAATGAACCATTATGCCACAAACCAATTTTTAATTTTCAACAAATGCGCGCATCTGGCAACAGATCTAAAGGGGTGAAAGCATAATTTACATATCCTTACCCTTTTTTTACCTGTTTCATTCATGCCCATGCATATTATGTGTTCAGTCTATAGGCGCGTAGTGTTTCTTTACAATGTGATATCGCCAACTACTGGTTTGGCAACAATGCAGCATTTTAGTCGATTTCAAGTATCCATGTAATGGGGATTGTTTTGACAACGTTGTCATCTGTATGTGAAAAACGCAAAGGAAAACTTTTTAACTTCTACTACATTGTTGTCGTGTCGTTTAATGATCTACAGCAAAACAGAGCGAGATTTGTTGAGAACTAAACAAATATTTAATAACTACTGTAGTAATTTCTTGACATCAGAAGTGGAAAAAGTAAATTTACACACAAACTGACTAGAAACCACAACTTTCAGATGCCATCTTTATTTTCTTTAGCTCAACTGTCGAAGAATGGAAAGCATAGGATTGTGGGATATCAAAGGCAGTGAAGGATTCATCTATGCTGCCTTCAATAATCGATCAGATGAAGGTATCTCAGAAGACAGGAAGTGAAGCTAACCCAGACAGCAACATATAGCTGATCCTGATCTGGCCCACATCTGGCCCGGGTGTAATCCACATGTACCAGATGTGGGCCGAATCTGGGCCACACTATGTTGCTGTCTGAGAACATTGCAATCAGATGTGTCTTGATTACCTTGGAATGCATCCTCCGAAGGCAGCATTTTAAGTTTTCGGATGCAGCCTGGGTCAACGCAACTAACACTTGTGTCTGATTGCAGTGATTGGCGTGGAGGTCCGACAGCTGATGGGCCACAGAGAGAGAGACTGGTGGACTCGGGCACACAAACAAAGCTGTTAAGAGAAGCTGAATGACTGAAGAAAGTGATTTATTGTAGAAGCACGTGTTGTGCCAGTGTGTTTGTTTTCTGTTTAAATACGCACCAGTGCAGTGTTAATTAAGAGGACCTGAGTCCACCTTAAACTGACCATGACTTCTCTTCATTTATCAAGGACTTGTTACATTGTTCATTATGCTGCTTGATCTTGCAAGCTTGTATTTGTTATCATATTATTTTAATATAATATTGTAATCATAAACACACTATTTCTTTACCTTTTATCGGTCACTCACAGACAAGAAGCTCCACGTCATAGCTATAATGAAATATATAAGCATATACAAACCCTATTCCAAAAAGTTGGGACACTGTACAAATTGTGAATAAAAACAGAATGCAATGATGTGGAAGTTTCAAATTTCAATATTTTATTCAGAATACAACATAGATGACATATCAAATATTTAAACTGAGAAAATGTATCATTTTAAGGAAAAAATAAGTTGATTTTAAACTTCATGGCATCAACACATCTCAAAAAAGTTGGGACAAGGCCATGTTTACCACTGTGTGGCATCCCCTCTTCTTTTTATAACAGTCTGCAAACGTCTGGGGACTGAGGAGACAAGTTGCTCAAGTTTAGGAATAGGAATGTTGTCCCATTCTTGTCTAATACAGGCTTCTAGTTGCTCCACTGTCTTAGGTCTTCTTTGTCGCATCTTCCTTTTTATGATGTTTTCTATTGGTGAAAGATCTGGACTGCAGGCTGGCCATTTCAGTACCCGGATCCTTCTTCTACGCAGCCATGATGTTGTAATTGATGCAGTATGTGGTCTGGCATTGTCATGTTGGAAAATGCAAGGTCTTCCCTGAAAGAGACGACGTCTGGATGGGAGCATATGTTGTTCTAGAACTTGGATATACCTTTCAGCATTGATGGTGCCTTTCCAGATGTGTAAGCTGCCCATGCCACCTGCACTCATGCAACACCATACCATCAGAGATGCAGGCTTCTGAACTGAGCGCTGATAACAACTTGGGTTGTCCTTGTCCTCTTTAGTCCGGATGACATGGCGTCCCTGTTTTCCAAAAAAGAACTTCAAATTTTGATTTGTCTGACCACAGAACAGTTTTCCACTTTGCCACAGTCCATTTTAAATAAGCCATGGCCCAGAGAAAACGCCTGCACTTCTGGATCATGTTTAGATATGGCTTCTTTTTTGACCTTGAGTTTTAGCCGGCAACAGCGAATGGCATGGTGGATTGTGTTCACCGACAATGTTTTCTGGAAGTATTCCTGAACCCATGTTGTGATTTCCATTACAGTAGCATTCCTGTATGTGATGCAGTGCCGTCTAAGGGCCCGAAGATCACGGGCATCCAGTATGGTTTTCCAGCCTTGACCCTTACGCACAGAGATTGTTCCAGAATCTCTGAATCTTTGGATGAAATTTTGCACTGTAGATAATGATAACTTCAAACTTTTTGCAATATTTCTCTGAGAAACTCCTTTCTGATATTGCTCCACTATTTTTGCCGCAGCATTGGGGGAATTGGTGATCCTCTGCCATCTTGACTTCTGAGAGACACTGCCACTCTGAGAGGCTCTTTTTATACCCGATCATGTTGCCAATTGACCTAATAAATTGCAAATTGGTCCTCCAGCTGTTCCTTATATGTACATTTAACTTTTCCGGCCTCTTATTGTGTCACAGACACACCAGGCTCCACCCTCACTCAGTCCCAGCGCACTCAATCACCCGAATACTAATCACCGCCACCTGCACCTCATCATCACCGCAATCACCAGCACTATAAGAAGCCTACACTCACACACACTCACTGTCCGGTCTCGTTGTATCATATGTACCTGTATGCTTACCTTAAGGACTCCAGACGAACTACTTACCAGTCTCCAACATCTCCTGTTTCCCTCGTGTGCTTCTCCTCCTGTGTGTGAGTGTTCCAAGTCTCCAGTGTTCCAAGTCTCCAGTGTTCCAAGTCTCCAGTGTTCCAAGTCTCCAGTGTTCCAAGTCTCCAGTGTTCCAAGTCTCCAGTGTTCCAAGTCTCCAGTGCCATCCCGCCATCCCAGTTCTTCTATCCTATGACCACATAAAGGACAGTATCTCCATTCTGCATTGCAATATCCATCTCTACATCACGTATTACTCACCTGCACTTCTGTCAACCTCTGCTGGTATCAATAAACCTTACTGTTTGTTTTACATCTGCCTCCGTCCCTTCTGTACTGTAACATATTGCTACATGTACCAACTTTTTTGGAATGTGTAGCTCTCAGGAAATCCAAAATGAGCCAATATTTGGCATGACATTTCAAAATGTCTCACTCTCAACATTTGATATGTTATCTATATTCTATTGTGAATAAAATATAAGATTATGAGATTTGTAAATTATTGCATTCCTTTTTTATTCACAATTTGTACAGTGTCCCAACTTTTTTGGAATCGGGTTTGTGTATATATGAACTATAATAATGTACATCTTGCACATACATAGAAAATAGATTTCTTCTGCATTGAATAATAAGATCTTTCTTTCCAAAAAAACTAATTTTAAACTAGAATATGGATATAAAGAAACAAGTAAGGTTAATATTTCTAGAGGGTTACCAATGGTTATGTTTAAGATTAGGGGTTAGTTATGAGAATATATCAATTCAATTTCAATAATTTAAACAGTAAATCATTCCTGAATATTAATAATACAAATACAGAACAACAGCAAAGGTGTGGTTGCATTAACTGCAGCCACTGTTATCATGCTACTCAAATTTTGATGCTAAAAAAATTGTCTATTGTAAATAGTGTAGCAATGTATGAAGCAATGCAGCAGTCATTTTCAAACCAAGCAGCTCTCTGGTCAACGCGGCAAATTTGCTTGACCAGTTTGAACTCTGCATGGGGAAGTTTTTCGCCCTCAAGCGAAATTCCTAATCATGCAAAATTTACTGAACGATGGTAATTGTGTTGTAACAGCACCTTCATTGTTTCTTATTTGTGTTTATTTTGATGCACTGATCTGCAGAACATCTTGGAACAAGAGTACCCTCTTGTAATTTAATTGGCTGTTGCTCATGGCCCTTTTCTTGCTAGTCACTTGAAGCATTTAATACCAATTTGAAATGTCTTGTAGCATCTGCAACTAGCCGCAGCGCATCTCACAAGTGCCCATACTAGAACGGACAGCAACAGGAAGTCCCCTACCATCTGGCACTTTTTGTTGCACACCAGCTTCAATGCATGCATGCTTGGCTTAAAAGGCAAAAAAAGTTATGTTTTCTATATGGAATTGGAACCTTTTCTAATCTGAAAAGGTGTAACAAAGATAAATAGTGGCCTTTGCGATGCCCTACGGTCTCTGTCATGCATCCCTGCACTGGGGAGGGTCAGAACAACTTCCTGTCGACCATCCCTAAGACAGAGAGACATGCCACAGCTGAGACTCTCAGTGCTTCATCATATAAAGGTCACGGGCATTACTGTAAGGAGCCGCTGACAAGAGTCCACTGACAGTCTATGGAGAGATATGGGCCACCACTTGCAATGCAGCACGGCTGCCATCTCCACAAATGGAATTTTACTTCATCTGAAATCATGGCTGAAATTTCCTTTATATCACCCTTTCTCATTTATCTGAATCTGCGGCGGCGGGCGAGGGTTATAGTCCGCGAATATTTCATAAGAACAGGCCAAAGCTGCATGGGAAGCTACAACATATTGTACTCTTTTTTTAGGATGCTTGATCCGGCCTGCCAAAAAAGTCCTGATAAGGCCCGAGAGTGATTTTGCTTAGCATTGTGTCTTATGTTAGAGTGCTGACACTGACATTTTGCAGTTTGCAGGCTCTCAGAATACTAAAAAGGTTATCATTATACCGCAACCAATCGGATGAACCATTATGCCACAAACCAATTCTAAATTCTCACCTTGCAACAAATGTGCGCATCTATATGGAAACAGATCTAATAAAAAAAAGGGGAGGGGGGTGAAAATATCCATTATATTACAAATTACGTATCCTGGCCTAGAAATCTTACCTTTGTTTACCTGTTTCATTTATTTATGACTGACAAATATGCATCACAGAATGTTTATTAGTTTATGTTAAAACTGTGTAAACCAAATGGATGGAAATTTTATATCCAATTCAAATATTTAAATCTTACATTTTCTTTGAGTGTAAAATAACCAGACCAAAGTGCTTTTTTGCATGTGAATCTAATCCGAGAGACCCCTCACCTCAAAACACCGATCCATAGCAGGGGGTCTGTTATCATCTGCTTATAGAAACGCACTGGACACGATGAACTCAAGTCACGAGGCTCGAACTGAAGGCCTGTCAGCTTCAAAGAATCGGTCCTGTACTGTAGTTTGTTTGATCACAGAAGACAAGAGATCTTAAGGCTTCTGAGAATATTTACACTTCAGTTTTTACTCCAGGCCCTCCTTAGACACATTCTCCGGTATGCTCTTCTTGCAGAGCATGTGATTGTGTTATCAATGTCACTGCGGAGCGGATAATTAGCACAAACATCAAACATTAGCAACCCCCTCTGCCCCATAGTGAGGCTCTGTCACATTTGTAGATGTTTGTTGATTTTACAGAAGCTGCCTTGTCCCATCTGAAATTCAACCTGTACAAACATTCGCAAGACCTACAATAAAGAGCAGAGAATGAAAATGAAGCAGAACCGCATTACTACATCAGTGTAATTAGTTATTAGGACGGTTTGCTGTAGTATTTATAAATGCAGTATGATAACGTAATTGCAGATGTACTAAAAGGTTTTTTTATGATGTTTTCCCTTTCCTGCAGTCCACTTTTAATGTTATTATGTACTCGTATATGTCTATTGACAGTAGCAACTAGATTCTAGATTATGTAATCAGATTACAAAAATAAAGTACTTGCAATTGGATTATGTTACATTTTAAAATAGGATGTAATGTAATGTTTAATGCCCTTCATGTTAACAAAAAATGCAAATATATTTCCTTTCTCTTTGCATTTATATATCAATCAGGTACAAGACTGTCCTATTCAATACAATATGATAAATAAGTTGGTTCAAAAGTAATCTAAAAGTAATCTAAAAGTAGTCTGAATACATTACCTAAAATGTGTAATGTAAAAGATTACGTTACTAACTACAATTTACTGTTTACTCTACAATTTATTGCAACTGACTACAATTTGTAAGAAATCTACCCAGCACTGCCTATTGACATCAGAAAGTTTTAGACATTTGGTGCTCTTTTTTTTTGAAGCCATTTTTGCTGTTTGACATCAATAAAGTTTTTTTTTAACTGTGGAGCAAGTTTTCAGTTCTGAAAGTTTATGTTTTCATAGTACAATGAACTCTTTTATCTCAAAAGATGAAGGAACGTATCATTCCTCATGATATTTCTCAGTTTGAATATGGTATTTTATGTATTCTTTTTTCACACGGGTCAGTAAAGAATAAACATAAAAGCTGAGGCCAGATTTAAACTTTTGTCCCTGTGTGCATGACTCCTTTTTATATGTCACTGAGCATGTGAACAGTGATTTCTTTCTTTATTTCTTTCTTTCTAGTCTGATGTTTCTAAAATTGCAAGATCGTCGCTGATTCCCTCCAGACAAGCTGTTAACAGAATGACAATCACTGTAAGTCCGCTAGCGCCGTTAGCATCGCAGGCTAGTTGCTTCCTGACTGTAAACGAGCAGCGAAGAGCATACAAGACATGCACAAACAAACAAACCAAACTGATGATTAAACAGCTTACCTTTCATATAATAGTTAGTTAATCAAACACTTATGAAGGTGAACCATGGATTTGCTCTTATACCAGTGTTTGAAATAGTTGCACGAATGTGAGGTAACTGCATAGGCCTACCTTGAAAAAGGCTGAGGCCGAAATGGATAAATATGAGCTTCTGAATGATAATTAGAAATGTCACTCAAGCTCACTTTTTGTCTGGCATATCTCAGATTTAGTATTGCATTTGGTTTTAGTAGGGAAAACTAATAGCATACCTTCATGAGTGCATCCTTCATCACTATTTAGTTTATATACTTTGACCCAATGGTCGTTTTAATAATTTAAAATGCCAAAAAATGCTGATATAAGTGCCATTAAGAGAGGCTGAGGCATTGCGACACTGAAATATGCATTGATGCAGAGTGCCTTCCTTCCTGTATAAATTAGCTACTGTTAGAGTTATTAGCATTCTGCTATTTATACATTTAAACTCTGAACTCCCTCCAGCTATGCTCACATTAAAGTGATAAGCGATTTGGCAAGTCTGAGGAATAAATCTATTTACTTACACAAAATCCATGTGATAGCTTTTTAATAGAGGCCATTACCATTGTTTCCAGTGATACAGTGTGATTCCATTAGCGGCTAATTTCTCTGATGATTAGATAAACAAATGCCCTGATGAAACTTTGATTATGTTTCCATCTCGAATACAGTACAAATCTAATACACAGGATCAGCAGGTCCTCAAGACAGCTTCGGAAGGGATTTCTTACGGCTTTTTGGATGCATCAAAACACATAAATGACATATTAGTGTGTCACTTAATTGGAAGCGTGCCCAGACAGATTCAGATAACAATGCGTCGCGTCCAGCAGCCGGTTGACAAATAACTCCATCACCTCCACCCGATCTAGATGCTTTGAAATGACTGAAATAATTCAATCACAGTATAATTGCCAACATCAGAGCGCATCGATCACAATGTTCTGGGAGAGTCTATTCCTGCAGAGGGAATGAAGACTTACAGTTCAGGGGTAGTGTAGTCTCTGCCAAACTTTTGACATGATCTTTTATTTCTTCTTGTTGTTCAGCAATCTTCCAGAAGCTTTTATTAGAAAAAAAGGATCTATGTGTCACATCCGAAATAGAGCAAATTACATGGCCTGTTGGCCGGGCATAACTACTTTGCTCATGGACAGTTTTTCTTTCGCATTCTGTTATGGTTTACACTTTCTACTGTAATTGCCTTTAGACTGTGTTTTGTTTTGCACTCTCTGTGTGTGAAAGTATTTGTGCACTTTTGATGTTCAGCACCTGAATTTCCCCCTTAGGGATCAATACGTTACTTCCATCCACCTTGCCATCTTCAATAACAGTAAGAACACTGCAAACAATCATTTTCTTTATCACAGTTTTTGTCTTGTTTTCCTGTGTGTGTGTGTGGGTAGATAGACAGTCAGTCAGACAGACAGACAGACAGACAGATATAAGACAGGTAAATAGATATATACATAGATAAACAGACAGACAGATACAGATAGACAGACAGACCGATAGATAGATAGATAGATAGATAGATAGATAGATAGATAGATAGATAGATAGATAGATAGATAGATAGATAGATAGATAGATAGATAGATAGATGGGTAAATAGATATATACATAGATAAACAGACAGACAGACAAACGGACGGACGGACGGATGGATGGACAGACAGTTAGATTGATAGATAGATCGATGGATGGATGGATGGATGGATAGATAGATAGATAGATAGATAGATAGATAGATAGATAGATAGATAGATAGACAGATAGACAGATAGACAGATAGACAAATGGACAGACAGACAGACAGACAGATAGATAGATAGATAGATAGATAGATAGATAGATAGATAGATAGATAGATAGATAGATAGATAGATAGATAGATAGATAGATACATAGATGGACAGATGGACAGACAGATAGACAGATCAATGGATGGATAGATAGATAGACAGACAGACAGACGGGTGGATGGATGGACGGATGGACAGGCATAAATAGATAGATAGACAAACAGATCGATGGATAGATAGACAGATAGATATATAGACAGACAGACGGACGGATGGATGGACAGACAGACAGACAGACAGACAGACAGACAGACAGATAGATAGATAGATAGATAGATAGATAGATAGATAGATAAATGGGTAAATAGATATATACATAGATAAACAGACAGACAGATACAGATAGACAGACAGACCGATAGATAGATAGATAGATAGATAGATAGATAGATAGATAGATAGATAGATAGATAGATAGATAGATAGATAGATAGATAGATAGATAGATAGATAGATAGATAGATAGATGGGTAAATAGATATTTACATAGATAAACAAACAGACAGACAAACAGACAGACAAACGGACGGACGGACGGATGGATGGACAGACAGATTGATAGATAGATCGATAGATAGATAGATAGATAGATAGATAGATAGATAGATAGATAGATAGATAGATAGATAGATAGATAGATAGATAGATAGATAGATAGATAGATAGATGGACAGATGGACAGACAGATAGACAGATCAATGGATGGATAGATAGATAGACAGACAGAAAGACGGGTGGATGGATGGACGGATGGACAGGCATAAATAGATAGATAGATAGATAGATAGATAGATAGATAGACAAACGGACGGACGGACGGACAGATAGATAGACAGACAGATCGATGATAGATAGATAGATAGATAGATAGATAGATAGATAAATGGGTAAATAGATATTTACATAGATAAACAAACAGACAGACAAACGGACGGACGGACGGATGGATGGATGGACAGACAGATTGATAGATAGATCTATGGATGGATGGATAGATAGATAGATAGATAGATAGATGGACAGATGGACAGACAGATAGACAGATCAATGGATGGATAGATAGATAGACAGACAGAAAGACGGGTGGATGGATGGACGGATGGACAGGCATAAATAGATAGATAGATAGATAGATAGATAGATAGATAGATAGATAGATAGATAGATAGATAGATAGATAGACAGAGGGACAAACGGACGGACGGACAGATAGATAGACAGACAGATCGATGGATAGATAGATAGATAGATAGATAGATAGATAGATAGATAGATAGATAGATAGATAGACAAACGGACAGACAGATAGATAGATAGACAGACAAATGGACAGACAGACAGACAGACAGACAGATAGATAGATAGATAGATAGATAGATAGATAGATAGATAGATAGATAGATAGATAGATAGATAGATAGATACATAGATGGACAGATGGACAGACAGATAGACAGATCAATGGATGGATAGATAGATAGACAAATGGACAGACAGACAGACAGATAGATAGATAGATAGATAGATAGATAGATAGATAGATAGATAGATAGATAGATAGATAGATAGATAGATAGATAGATAGATAGATAGATAGATAGATAGATAGATAGATAGATGCATAGATTGACAGATGGACAGACAGATAGACAGATCAATGGATGGATAGATAGATAGACAGACAGACAGACGGGTGGATGGATGGACGGATGGACAGGCAGAAATAAATAGATAGATAGATAGATAGATAGATAGATAGATAGATAGATAGATAGATAGATAGATAGATAGATAGATAGACAGACAGAGGGACAAACGGACGGACGGACGGACAGATAGATAGACAGACAGATAGATAGATAGATAGATAGATAGATAGATAGATAGATAGATAGATAGATAGATAGATAGATAGATAGATAGATAGATAGACAGACAGACAGACAGATAGATAGATAGATAGATAGATAGATAGATAGATAGATAGATAGATAGATAGATAGATAGATAGATAGATAGATAGATGCATAGACAGACCGACAGACAGACAGACAGACAGACAGATAGATAGATAGACGGACAGATAGACAGACTGACAGATAGATAGATAGATAGATAGATAGATAGACAGACAGACAGACAGACAGACAGACAGACAGATGGACGGACGGATAGATAGACAGACGATAGATAGATGAAGATAGATAGATAGATAGATAGATAGATAGATAGATAGATAGATGCATAGACAGACCGACAGACAGACAGACAGACAGACAGATAGATAGATAGATAGATAGACGGACAGATAGACAGACTGACAGATAGATAGATAGATAGATAGATAGATAGATAGATAGATAGATAGATAGATAGATAGATAGATAGATAGATAGATAGACAGACAGACAGACAGACAGACAGACAGACAGACAGACAGACAAAACTAATTATACCAAACAATCTCTTGCAATTTTGGAACGGCTTAAACAGGCTTTCCACCTACACAGATGCAAGACCCAACATGCAGATACATCATCCATGCTAAGAGCCTCATAATTAACAGCCCTGGGCATTTTGTGACCAAATCAAGACCCAATGACCACGCTTTCCCTCTAGCTAAATATGCATATCTCACAGAATAACATACATATCACTTGAGAAACCACTCAGAGCCTCACACGGGGCCTTTGGGAGAGTAAATCACTAAGTGCACAAGCAATCCTGCCATTAGTTCTCCCTCCATTTCCTTGATTGCACAAGTGGCGTGAACCATAATGTTCGTGCCAACCTCCCCCGTCACAAATTCATAAGGATCCAGCATAACTAGAGCTTTTCCTTCATCTCAGCTTGTCCAATTACCAGTATGTTTTTCTTTGCCGAGTTTATCAATCATTTATTCTGAGGGGTGCCTGTTGAGGCAGCAAGCAGCAAGGTGTTCTCTGATACCACATTCAGGTCATGTTTGTGTAGTAGCAGGGACGTGAAACAGAGCTTCATCCACCCCATATTGCTTTGCATACTATTCTATCAGGGAGGAATGACACTTAACAAGTTGATGAGCCCCGTGGCTGGCAGGGTCAGTGTTCGGGTGGAATTATTTCACGCTTGGGTTCAACATCTGGAACGCTTGTGTGAGAGGCGTGGAAAGCAGCTAGCAGCTCAAACCTGCAATGTAGATTTTCGGATGTGATGCCACACTTCGCTGACAGAGCGCAAATTTGTCAGCTGCACGCAATGAATGTGAATGTGGGAATTCGTGACTGTGTGTATAAGAGACTCCTGACCATGTAGTGCTTTGATAGAAGCATGGACACATTCACAGGGTGGATTAGCCGAGAGATCACTCTTAATCTCTCTCCCTGACAATGTATCAGAGTGTGCGTTCAGGATTGAATGAGAATGCCTCTGACATTCTAATTTACATTCCAGTCCTAAATTTAAATCGAGAACAAAATCTGCAGCAATAGTGTAGCAGATCTATTCCACCAAGACCAAATATGCTAACTAGGGCTGGGCAAAAAAAAAAAAAATATTTTTTTTTTTTTAATCGCTTTTTAAAATGTGATTCAATATTGATTCTCAAAAGCCATGAATAGATCTTTTTTCAGTATTTATTTCCACAAACATTGAACATAATATCTGATTGAACGTTAATTTTATTACTAGTCTTCTCCACTAGATGTCATCCTCTTATTTAACTTGCACGACGGTGGGGACCCTGTTATTCATTCAGTGCTCAACATTGTAGATGCAGGTGCGCCTTTAAGTGTAAAAGATGCTCGGACAGTTAAAGGAACTGTCTGACAGTTGCAAACGGGCCAGTTCTGCATGTCACGAAAGTTTTCATTTGCGCTGTGTGAGAAATTTTGTGTGCGCACACACACGAAGAGCACTCGAAGCGCGTCTCAGCGCGGAACTAATAAAATTAATTCTCTTTCACGTCTCCTTGCGCTAAAACGGACAAATTCACATAAATGTATTGTAAAATGCCTGCGTTTGCGAGTATACTAGTAAGCATAGTTGGTTATGGCTTAAGTAAAGTAATTAGAGAAAGAACGCTCATATATCATTATAATGGATCCATACATTAGTCTCAAAGTGACAGCAGCCTAATATTCCTACTGCTGTCTGTGATTTTAATGTTAAAGGTGCCCTAGAATTAAAAATTGAATTTACCTCGGCATAGTTAAATAACAAGAGTTCAGTACATGGAAATGACATACAGTGAGTCTCAAACACCATTGTTTCCTCCTTCTTATGTAAATTTGATTTGTTTAAAAGACCTCCAAAGAACAGGCGAATCTCAACATAACACCGAATGTTACGTGACAGTCGGGATCATTAATATGTATGACCCCAATATTTGCATATGCCAGCCCATGTTCAAGGCATTACACAAGGGCAGGCAGTATTAACGTCTGGATCTGTGCACAGCTGAATCATCAGACTAGGTAAGCAAGCAAGAACAATAGTGAAAAATGGCAGATGGAGCAATAATAACTGACATGATCCATGATAACATGATATTTTTAGTGATATTTGTAAATTGTCTTTCTAAATGTTTCGTTAGCATGTTGCTAATGTACTGTTAAATGTGGCTAAAGTTACCATCGTTTATTACTGTATTCACGGAGACAAGACTGTCATTATTTTCATTTTTAAACACTTGCAGTCTGTATAATTCATAAACACAACTTCATTCTTTATAAATCTCTCCAACAGTGTAGCATTAGCCGTTAGCCACGGATCACAGCCTCAAATTCATTCAGAATCAAATGTAAACATCCAAATAAATACTATACTCACATGATCCGATGTATGCATGCAGCATGCATGACGAACACTTTGTAAAGATCCATTTTGAGGGTTATATTAGCTGTGTGAACTTTGTTTATGCAATAATAGAGTCGAGAGCTCGGGAGGGGGCGGGGAGCGTGAGGAATTAAAGGGGCCACAGCCTGAATCAGCGCATTTCTAATTATTCCCCAAAACAAGCAGTTAAAAAAATGAATTAAAAAAAATCTATGGGGTATTTTGAGCTGAAACTTCACAGACACATTCAGGGGACACCTTAGACTTATATTACATCTTGTAAAAAAACGTTCGATGGCACCTTTAATCAAACTACAAGACAAAGTCAATCTCTGCTCTTCACTGAATAATGTTTTTGTAACTTTAGTAAGGATTAACTTTTATTTAATTTGTACAGTGAAGATTATTTGCAGTGTTATTTTACATTTGAATACTTTATTCAATTTCTGTACCTGAGAACTACTGTTAGAACAACCTGAAAAACCTTAAAAGCACTAATTATTTCATTTGTATCTTTGTTATATTATATTTATTTATTTTGTGTTAATCCTTGTAGTTGAATTTGTTCTTTTTATTAATGACTGTTTACTTTTCTTTAATAATCTTTGAAATTTATATTAGTAAGCAGTTTTAGCTGTGGTATTGACATTGGAATGGAGAATTGTTCAATTTCAATGATATGTAAAATTTTGGGTGTCATAACCTTGTTTATTACAATACAAGGATACATGGTTCAAAAGCAATACATTTTGAAAGCAAAAATTGAAATTGAATCTTTGAATTCATTGAATCAAATGGAATCACCTGTATCGATACCCTGCTCTAACATTAAAGGGTTAATTCACCCAAAAATGAAAATTCTGTCATTTATTACTCACCCTCATGTCGTTCCACACCCGTAAGACCTTCGTTCATCTTCAGAACACAAATTAAGATATTTTTGATAAAATCTGATGGTTCAGTGAGGCCTGCATTGACAGCAAGACAATTAACATTTTCAATACCCAGAAAGCTACTAAAGACATATTTAAATCAGTTCATGTGACTACAGTGGTTCAACCTTAATGTTATTAAGCAATGAGAATACTTTTTGTGAACCAAAAAAACTAAATAATGACTTTATTCAACAATATCTAGTGATGGGCGATTTCAAAACACTGCTTCATGAAGCTTCGAAGCTTTACAAATCTTTTGTTTCGAATAAGTGGTTCAGAATGTGTATCAAAGTGCCAAAGTCACGTGAAACGAATTTTAATTTTTGGGGGACTAACCCTTTAACATTGCCATATTCAATTATAAATATATCTCAATTTGAGCAAAAGTTACAGTAAAGACTTTTATAATGTTACATTATTTCTTACATTATGTTAATAAAACATTAACTTTAACTTAATAAAAGGTAAGAAAAGGTCTAATCATAACTGTCTAGTAAACAGAATAAATGATTTATTTTTTGTGCACTTCTTAAAAACTTGTTATATCCACATACAAGAAGTATGCCACAAAAAAGAGAGAGATTAAATGAGCCTTTCCCCACAGAGTGAGTGTGTGTTGCAGACACCGATCATTTCCTCGGTCTTATCGTACCCGATAACACAGTGCTCACTCAACTCAGGACTTTATAATTAAAACCATAATTACACAACTGTGCAGACAATCTCATTTCCAGCTAGCAGCAATTAAATATAACGTGACAGTGACTTAATGATCATTAGAGGGGAACTTTGTATCCAGCAGCCTGCAGATCTCATGAGACGCATGTGCAGAGAAAGACAAAGATCATGCAGAGGCCCGTTCGATGCACCTGTTTAATCAAGAAGCAAAAAGAGACCACACTCATTTTCCTTTGCTTTCTGCAACATGGTGTGATAGAGAGGGCTGCATTTATCGGCACGGCTCCAAAGGATCCTTGGATCCTCGTATTATTCTGCAATCAGCACCAAGGACAGCTCCACCGCAGACTCTAGCACAGCAGCTCCAGGGAAGAAGGAAACACAAAAACACAGAGCAAAGCAGAGAGAGCTGCCACTGACATTATGCCACAGACTGTTTAATTGCATTCCTACGCAGAAATGAACACAGTTTGAACATTCTTGGTCTAAATCACAGGCTGAATCATAAAATATGTTTTAGGGCCAATTAAATACGGTGTGATTATAGGGGAGACTGGAAAGAGTCAAATAAAAAGAAGGATTTACAGTGGAGATATTGCTATAAATAGTCCTATTCAAAACTTGAGAGTTAAATGGCTTTTATAGGACTGTTCTATCTGGGAGTTCTTCTTTTATGATTATCAAAGGGAAAGGTTTGGTGAAAATATTATCTGGCGCAGGTTTCGCCTACTTAAAATTGATTATAGCAATTCCACAGCACTCACAGTTTCAGGCGAGAGGGAAATGCTTACTTTCTAGTGAAATGTATGTCATGAGTGACTGACTGAACTCAATAGAGCAGGGACCCCATTCACACTGCAGCATTCATAACCATTACAGCCTGCATCGTAAACGCAGAGGGACTATAAATATCATGTTAACTTCTCACCCTTCATTCAGTACTATTGGAGAATCAATCAAAGTAAGCTGTCAGCTTCTCCATAGACTTTCGCACCAATCACTTGATTACAAGGATAGCCGACTCTTTGCTGTTATAGAAGTCTTCTGAAAGGTTTGGGTAAGTGGGTTATTAGATTCACTTTTTCAGTCATTTAATTAAGACATACACTATTGTTAAAAGTCTGGGGTCAGTAAGATATGTAGGACGTATCTCCTTTCTTCTCTTACACTATGTTATATCGAAATCCTCAACATGATCTCATGAGAATACGTGTGTATTTTTACGCGTATATTTACTTACGTTTTCATACACACAAAAAACATACAATATTGACGTCTTTATAGCACTAAAACGTAAAAATACTTGCGTATTAACAGCAATAAAACATAAATCATTTACGTATCCAAGTGTGAATGTGTATGAATTCCCATGTATTAATATTAAAATCGTGGCATTAATGTTTTAAATCTGTTGTATTCAATCGAATTTATTGAATGCAGTTTACTCATCTACTATGAAAATAACATTTCTGTTCGTGACTTGTGCTGCAAACTCGTTTCAGAGGATTACATAATATTAAACCAGACTACACTTTGAAATCTTAAAATGAATAATATTTCTGTAATTGTTTAACCATTTTGTTTGCTGTGCGACACAGGTGTTTTCTCCTATGCAGCGACTGACAATACAACCATAAGATACACCAAAGCACAACATAAATTCACAAATCATATCGATTTTATTTGTTGGCTGAACTCCAAATGTTTAGAATTCATATGTTTGTAAGGAACATATCCAAATTCAGCACTTTATCCATCAATCTTCATTCTCACCGGAGTTAGTCGCAGTCAAAGCCTGCGCTCGTTATGATTCAAATTTGAAAGTTGCGACCTCGAGAACCTTTACGACATGGTTTATGGCACTGATATCGAACGCTCATTGGTTCTCACCTGCTTCGTCACACCTTATTGCGACATGCCGTGTTTCAGTGGATTGACATTTGAAATGAGAGCGCGCCTTCACGGAGAGAGGCCGGATTCACATTTTCATGGATTAATAAATTAAATTCTGCTCTGTACCCTATAAAAAACTATTACCATTACCGCCAAAGAGGACTGTAACTCATCATAATTACTTTTGGTACCACTGTTGATGTTTTCGCAATAAATAAATTACTGTGATAACATTTGTCAGCGCGTTATTCTTTTACTTATAACCTATAGTTTTAAAGGTGCCGTAGAACGTCTTTTTAAAAGATGTAATATAAGTCTAAGGTGTCCCCTGAAGGTGTCTGTGAAGTTTCAGCTCAAAATACCCCATAGATTTTTTTTTATTAACTGCCTATTTTGAGCCATAATTATATATGCACCGATTCCTTGCGCGGCCCCTTTAAATCTCGTGCTCTCCGCCCCCGGAGCTCGCGCTTGCCTTAACCAGCATAAACAAAGTTCACACAGCTAATATAACCCTCAAAATGGATCTTTACAAAGTGTTTGTCATGCAACATGTCTAATCGTGTAAGTATGGTATTTATTTGGATGTTTACATTTGATGAGTTTGATAGTACTCTGTGGCTAATGCTAACATTACACACTGTTGGAGAGATTTATAAAGAATGAAGTTGTGTTTATGAATTATACAGATTGCAAGTGTTTAAAAATGAAAATAGCGACAGTCTTGTCTCCATGGATACAGTAAGAAACGATGGTAACTTTAACCACATTTAACAGTACATTAGCAAAATGCTAACGAAACATTTAGAAAGGCAATTTACAAATATCACTAAAAATATCATGGATCATGTCAGTTATTATTGCTCCATCTGCCATTTTTCGCTATTGTTCTTGCTTGCTTACCTAGTCTGATAATTCAGCTATGCACAGATCCAGACGTTAATACTGGCTCCCCTCGTGTAATGCTTTGATCATGAGCTGGCATATGCAAATATTGGGGTCATACATATTAATGATCCCGACTGTTACGTAACAGTCGGTGTTATGTTGAGATTTGCCTGTTTTTCAGAGGTCTTTTAAACAAATGAGATTTATATAAGAAGGAGGAAGCAATGGAGTTTGAAACTCAACATATGTCTTTTCCATGTACTGCACTCTTGTTATTCAACTATGCCAAGGTAAATTACATTTTTGATTATAGGGCACCTTTAAGAAATGGTTATGGGTAGGTTTAGGGGTAGGTGTAGGATTAGTGACTTAAAATATCATTTTAATACCATATTTTTACCTAAATTCATGTCATGTTCAATTGTCATTTTCCTACACATTTCCATTATGTTTTATTATTTTAACATTCTGTATAAAATCGGTATGTTTAGGTTCTGGATGTTGTTTAGATTAGTAAATATTTTTATATTCGTAAGTATTTTTACGTTTTAGTGCTATAAATATGTCACTATTGCACGTTTTAGCACCTTTCTAAATGTACAAAATGTACGTTTTGTGTCTTTGAAAGCTACATATTTATACCTATGTATTAACAATGAGACCAGGCTGAAATCCTACAACATTTTTCTTTAAAACTTCTCGTTTTAGACTTCTAATTTGTGACCAATGTTTGGTTTAGCTCTTTCCCCTGTTTCCGCATTTGTCAATTCTCACATCTGGGATTTTTAACTTTGGAGAAAGCGTAACGGCAGGGTTGCCAGGTTTTCACAACAAAACCTGCCCAAACCCATTTTGCTACTCAAAACAAGCACAAAATTAGCCCAATCTGGGTCCCCTGCTAAAAAAAAAAAAAAAAAAAAAAAATGCATCCCGTGGGGTAAAATCTGTGTTTTTTTTTTTTGGCAGGGTTCCCCTGGTAAAATAAGCATTCCAGGGGCTAAATATAATATGTTATTGGGGTTGCTTCAACCTGCAGACATGAAAAACAACCCGCAGCAACACTGTTAAAGTAGCCTGATTCCAGTGGAAAACCGCGGACTTGGCAACAGTGCATAATGGCTAACTTGGATCACGTGAGGCACCTCAGACTTTCGTGTAATGGCAGTGACATCAGAGTTGCCGGGTTGCATGAGTGGTGTTTTACAACTGGTTCCTTTACTCACAGACGTGAACAGGTGCTGGTATGGTGATATAATGGTGCGGAGAATATTTTCTTGGCACACTTTGGGCCCCTTAGCACCCAACTTAGCACCCACAGCCTTACTGAGTATTATTGCTGACCATGTCCATCCCTTTATGCCCACAATGTAAGCTACCCATCTTCTGATGGTTACTTCCAGCAGGATAACACGGGTTATTATTATTATTATTATTATAAATAACACTCATTAGCATCCAGATGGACATCATTTAATTAATATAATTGATGCATAAACAACAATCAGAATGGTAAAACACAAACAGAAAAACATACAACCATACTGATAGAGCAAGCAATAATCTCAGACAGTTTGTCTAAGGTTATTTCTAGGACCTGTTGTAAAACATCGCTCATTTGACACGGCTGTTTCAGCACTTCAACAGATACACCACCACACTCATGATAAGGTGCACAAGTGCCAACCTGTGAGATGTTCTAACCATAAATATCTATAGTTCTAATAACGTACTGGTTCTATCACTGACGGACACGCATAATCTTCAGGAACATTGACATTTCTCTGTTTTTGCTTCACTTCATCTACCAGTGTCTCGCTCTTAATAGCTCTGCCACCACCATGTTTCCAACACCTGGCTCCGCCTTGATGCATTTATTGATAGAGTGAGAAATGATTGGCTTGGATTGCATTTTCAAATCCACATTAAATTTTGCTACATTCATCGTGGGTATTTCTTGAAAATGCAATCGCAAGTGTCTTAACTGCAAATTGAGAAAAAATAACATTTAAATGAAATAAATCATTTTGCTACAATATTTGCTTGAACATGTTAAACATATCTAATCATTCACAATTTCGCAACTTAAAAAATGTTAAAATATATGTTTAAATTATATGTTAAAACTAGTATAGGAAATAGCAAATGTAAATTATATTACTGAATTTCATTTTGCTCCAAACGTTAGACATATGGTATGGAAAATGTAAATTTAACTACAGAAATGCATTGCCATTTTACATATTTCATATTGAATACTGCTACCCATATGTTTCCGTAGAGGGTGAGTAAATTATGGGATAATTTTCATTTTTGGGTGAACTATTCCTTTAATGAGTTATTACTTAAAAGCACAATTTTAGATTCTAAGATTTTTAGATTAAAATATCTAAAAATCAATAGAACAATGCTATACATTTTGTTGACTTGTGTACTACTTACATTATCTCAGACGTTTCCAACAATGTTTAAATCCAGAGAAATCAGCAATTTTAACCAGGACATGGACCGTGTTATTGTGTCGCATGTCAATGACGTCATATCCGCACTACCCTAGATTTATAGTTTTACTAATATCAATTTAGCTTACTGCAGTGTGCAAAACGTGTCTACCAGCCACCAATCGAACGCACAGAGTAACGTTATAATATGATGTAATATAATAATATATGATATAATATGATTTCTGCCCGAGTCCATTGGATTCCTTTCCATTTTCCACACCCATTCACAGCATCATCAAGCAACGCCTTTGTTTTGAATAAGCAACCTCTAGTGCCAAAAATTACTTATTGTGCCTTTAAATAAAGAATACAGCTCATTTTCTGTTGAGTTTCTGTTGATTTTTGACATCCTGCAATGTTAAATGTATCAGCACTGTAATGGCTTTTATATTCTCAGTGAATTAATCTGCATTCAGGTGTGGGATTTGGAGAGCTTATCTTATAAAGCAGCCTGTCTATATTACATATTACTAATGGAAATTCATCTTCACAACCCACAAGGAAATTAAAACGGATAGAGGCCATTGTGACGCAATTGCATAATGTTTGTCCACATGAAGTATGTATATATAATATGCACAGCTTATTACATTTTATAGGTTGAAAATACGGTCACTCAGAAAGCCACAGCATCCTCACCAATGCCATTAGAAAAACTCTCATTTCTTACTTTGGTATTCCCAGTAAAAGGTCAAACCCAATTACAGATATTTTGCCAGCGGCACTCTGCGACTTTACGAACAATGATTCCTCATCCATTCAAATTAAAGGTTGAGACAGAAACAAGTCAAGGAAATTAAACCCTGACATACAGGTCACTTTCAGCACTACAAAAAATGCCTCCCATGCTTCAGTATGTCAAATAAACCTTATTTAGAGAGTATGAGAATCATTAGAGCATGAGATACCATGTCCAATTCTAAGCTGAACATTATTAAAGGTTTCTACTGAGGTTTATAGCCAACGGGGACAGAAACTGCACAAGGAGGAATCTGTTGATTTCACTGCCTACATGCTGGCTTAGACTGGTCAATATGTGAGCAGAAAATGAATGACTGACAACACAGTTGCGATTCATAATTTCATGTTTATAAAAAAAACATCGACTGGTGCGTGAGATTTGTTACATTACAATACTGTAAGTTTATGTAACATTTTCTGCAACTAGGTAAACACATGATTTCTGGTGGTTAGAATACAGAAATGTGTCGCAAGTGATTGTGACAGCTATCATGATTGAGGTACACCAAAAAAAAAAAGTCAAGTCTCACCATCCTGGAAAAAGAGAATACTAAAACTCATCTAGAACTAGATTTCATGGAGAAAGCTGTTGCAGTCCCTCTTATCCATTTATTTTTCCTTGTGATCTATAAGTCTATTTGTTTATTTATTAATGGCAAGCTGTGAGGCGAATGGAAAACAGCGCAATGGAGACGACGTGTGATGAAATTTATCTGTTCATTTTTAAAAACAGATGTTTTAAAGGGGAACTTATCAAAACAAGCCACGCTGCCGACTTCTCAGTGTATATCTGAACAAGTTGCTGCGTTCTATAAAGATCTGCTATGACACTATCCACCTGTGAGATGTTTTTCTGAAACACTTTTAATTTCTAATGTAAAATGGCAGCAAATGGGCCTTTACGAGCCAATGATTCTGAAAGTGTCGGAGTGACCGTATATTAGTAGATTGATTGATGAACTTTCCTTTTAGCAGCCGCATTCTATCACTTTTATGAGTCTGGCATGTGAGGTGTTCCCATCAGGACAAATGGGATGGAAATGTTGTTTGCATTGGGTTGTCCTCAGCCAAAATATAGGCATGCCCGCTATCCCATCAGCCTCGGCTGGACTCTGCTCACTGAAGCGAGATTACAAGAGGGCAGGGATCATTTCCGTCATAATGTCACGCATTAGCATATATCCTGCAGCCGGACTCCAAGGCATCTGGCACTTCCATGAATGTAATAGACTTTGCTGTTCCATTATTTTACTAATTACTTTAGAGGCACAAATCCCATGTGTATTGTAGTAAGACCTATCACATCTGTTATGTAAGCTATTACCTAACACAACATTATTATAGCACGAAAATTTGTAGAACACATTAAAACAGTCATTTTGATCTCTTTGGGGTTAGTAAGATTTATTTTTTAAGGGTCGCTTTTTATGATGAACAGATTTAATTTAGGCTTTTACCAGAGGTGGGTAGTAACAAAGTACATTTACTTCGTTACATGTACTTGAGTAGTTTTTTGGAAAATTTGTACTTTTTAGAGTAGATTAAAATGTGGGTACTTTTACTTTAACTTGAGTACATTTGTAATGAAAAATCTGTACTTTTACTTCGCTACAATGGGCAACGTTCCTCTCGTTACTTTATTTTAATTCAATACTGTAAATGTTAAGAAATGCGTAGTTTATTCCATGCGCGCTGTCTCTTTTTTCATGAACGATGCCCCATTCACAAATGAATCACTCTTTTGAGTCGATTCTGTTCAAAGACTAGATCAAACAAGTTAGTAAAGCTGTCTAAATTGATTCGCGAATCAGTTTGAATGATTTGTTCAGTTCCTGCACGCGCTGAATCGTCTGAAGCGGTTTCTCACTCGGAGCGGATGAAGTGGCAGTGGACCTACAGTCAATTAAAAGCAAATCTGCAAATGCATCCAATTGTTTCCCAGCGATGAAGACCTTTATTAGTTGAGCTGCGTATGCTGTCTGTGAACAATTCCACAGGTAGGCCTATCGATTTCATTTGATTTTACTTCATGATACAGCCAATAGCCGACATTTTACAACCAAACAGATTATTACGTCACTATAACAAAAGTATGTCGTATTTCTTTACCGTTTTTATGGGCATATATCTTAATTTATACATATACTATTGCGCAATGGCGGCGCCAGCGACCTGTTCGTCTTGAAAATGAACGCTTTGCGTTGACACAGTTAAGCAGTTTACACGCGCCTGCTGAAATATACATTTGATTACATTTTGGAGAACAGACCGAAGAAGATCCGTCAATGTGTATTTGATCATTGTTTGTGTCAAGTTCAGATATGAGCGCGAGCACATGTAAAGAGTTTTCTCTCTTCTTTAAAATGTAACGTTAGCTGTATACGTTATTAATATAGTAACGATACATTCGGGTTACAGATGCTAGAAATAATGCTTGTCTCTTCTATGTTTGTTTGTTGCAAAGATATCTAATTATGATAATAAATTAAATATCTATTTAAATAATAAACATTAAATAATAACATGCTATTGTGTGTGTGTGTGTGTGTGTGTGTGTGTGTGTGTGTGTGTGTGTGTGTGTATATTAGGGCTGTCAAACGATTAATCGCGATTAATCGCATACAAAATAAAAGTTTGAGTTTGCCTAATATATGTGTGAGTACTGTGTGTAATTATTATGTATATATAAATACAAACACATTCATGTATATATTTGAGAAATATTTACAAGTATATGTATTTATTTATATTTTATATAACTTATATTATATATAAATAAAAATATTTTGTTCATAAATAAGATATTTCTCTTAACTATATACATTAATTTGTTTGTATTTATATATACATAATAATTACACACAGTACTCATACATATATTATGCAAACTCAAACTTTTATTTTGTATGCGATTAATCGCGATTAATCGTTTGACAGCCCTAGTATGTATATATATATATATATATATATATATATATATATATAATAAAAGTAACTAGTAACGAGCTACTTGAGTAAGATTTTTATTGGATACTTTTTTACTCTTACTCAAGTAACTATTAGGATTATTACTTTCACTTTTACTTTGAGTAAATATTTCTGTAAGTACTTGTACTTTTACTTGAGTACAGTTTTTGGATACTCTACCCACCTCTGGCTTTTACTCACATATAATCATTGATCAGCTAACACAAACAGAAGCTCAGCGAAACTTGAATGACATGCGAGAACAAACCTCTTCCGGAAGCTAAAATGTGTCCTAACCAGACGCGACGCGACACCGCGACAAGCAATAAAAGGTATCTTTTCCATGTTAATCTGAGTTTTTGTCCTAACCAGCCGTGACGGCGACACGCGAATATTCTGTTTTAGAAAAGGTTTCTATTTCTCCACGACGTGGTGGCTGAAACAGCAACACCAATTATGGCTATGATAATATCAGGTACTGTTTATTTGCTTTATTTGATGTAAAAAGCATCTAACGTAAGTTTGAATATCATTCTGCATTTCCAGCTTTTTAGCATTTTTTTGTAATGAAAACAACACTGGCTAATTCACCTCAGATCTTGAAAATAAATAAATGGGCACAAGAACGTTCAAACTGTCAACTCAGTGCGAACAAACAAGTGTATTCTATGACAAAGATTGGTTCAGTCACTCCTTATGTACTTTAAATAATGTTTAAATTGTGTAATATTTATGAATTCTACTAAGTACTTGCCCATTTCATTGTGTCCGCTGTGCTCTTGCCGAGAGAGCCCGCCCACACTCTCTTCTGATTGGCTGTAGTTTTTGATTGATATTATCGCTTCTCATTTTTGCGTCGCGTCTAGTGTGGACAGTCAAATTGCCCATCGCTGGAATCTTATTGCATCGCGTCTGGTTAAGACTCGGTGTAACACACGAGAATGAACCTCATTGGTTACGCAGCACATTTCAGCTTCCAGAAGAGGTTTGTTCTTGTGCGTCATTCAAGTCCGATATAGTGTAAAGCTTATCAACATCTACAATTCAACTTACACAGCTGCACTGTAAAACTAGTGAAATTAATTAAATGAAATGAGTTTGTTTCACTCAAATAATAATGAAAGTTCATTGAACTTAATAGAAAAAAAGTTGCGTGAACTCAAAATGTTATTGTAGTAAGCTGAACTTGATTGAGTTGAGTTGCAGCAGATTTCTAATTTCCAGCATGCTTTGCATCAGACTCTATAAATACATGTTGAAATTAAGTGTTATTTTGTTTGTTTTTGCACAAGATTAACATAGGAAGATATAAGTTAGTGTTTAATGTTGTGTTATGTTGGGATTACAGGGGATTCTGTTATGTTAGTTTTGTGGTGAAGAGTAGAGCCTGTGGTTAGGTTGAGGATGGGCTGCCAAACTTGTAAGACCACATATACTGTATGTTGTTTGATTATGTATGCAAGAATATAATAATGACAGTCTCTTGGATAGTTATAATAGCATGTGTTATTTGCTAGCTAACATTTAACCAAGATCTGAATGTGACGTTTATGTAAATTAACTGTACATTATGATGAGTTTGGCGAGGCTTAGAACAATGGAAGTGAAGGGATGTCAGTGACGTGATTGTTAATGAGAGACACCTGTGCACCACACTGGCCACTCTCTGCCCCACCCAACTTGTCACAAAAATGTTAAAAAAGTTTACTTAAGTTCAGAATACTCAAAACATTTGAGTTTTACAGTGTGGTCTCAAATCAGTCCTTACAGAGTGACAGCTTAATTTAGGATAAATCTGCATTTCTGTTACCTACAAAACCTTGAGATTTGGAGGTAAGCGATAAACGTTTCCTGATGATTAAGCGCCTCCTTTCTCTGAAAATTTGCTGGAGAAAGAAAAAACTGTTGTGTCTCACACATGTTGCGTAAAACTAAATTGCCTGAGTTCATTACTCTGTGCTTAGCTCATAGTTGGCTATTAATTAGAAAGCAAAAATCCAGCTAGGATCTTCCATAATGAATGCCAGCTCCTCTAAAGGTCTATCTTGATCTCCTACAGGTATTGTTTTTATTCATGCTTTGAAAATAAAGTATTGTCCTCATTACAGGAGCTAGACAATGAAGCATGGCTCAATTCTCTCCAGCAGATGAAAAGAGTGAAAGCACCTTTCCTATTCTAATCACAGTCCTATCCATCCACTCCATGCCACATTTATTATGGAGAATGAATGTCTTTGTCATTTCAATAAATAACAAAGGCAAAGCATAGTAAAAGTTTAATCACACCCAACACAAGCATCAAAGCATATCTTTCTTCTCACACTACTGCAATAATGATGGACCAGAGTACAAATAGGAAATAGTTCACGACTTGTAAACATAGCACTTTGACGGAAATTGTATTTTCAGGGTATAGCATTTGCCATTTTCACTCGATTACTTTTTTCACGTTTGAACAAACACAGTGGATAAAGCTGAGATCTGCGGACCTTAAAGGTGCAAAGTCACATGGCCTGACAACTGTTGTTTTACCAGCACAAATGCTCAAGAGGATTTGCTCACTGAATTTAAGATACTTTTTACTTTATTTTACAAACTTTCCTGAGCAAATTACTGCTATCCGTCATTGCATAAGAAAAGTTCCCTTCTATTTAAAGGGTTAGTTCACCCAAAAATGAAAATTCTGTCATTAATTACTCACCCTCATGTCGTTCCAAAATCTTCAGAAAACAAATTCAGATATTTTTGATAAAATCTGATGGCTCAGTGAGGCCTCTATTGACAGCAAGTTAATTTACATTTTCAAACGCTACAATTAAAGGTACTAAAGAAATATTTAAAACAGTTCATGTGACTACAGTGGTTCAACCTTAATGTTATGAAGTGATGAGAATACTTTTTGTGCACCAAAAAACAAAATAACGACTTTAATTAACAATATCTAGTAGGGGTGTAACGGTACACAAAACTCACGGTTCGGTACGTACCTCGGTTTTGAAGTCACTGTTCGGTACAGTTTTCGGTACAGCAGGTGGAGAGAAAACTAAACATAAAATTGCTTTTTTTATTATTAAACAGAGGTTTACTGAACAAATTGTGTTTTTGTCTTTAAATATATTAAATTAAATTAAAACTAAAAGTTTCTTAAGGATAAAAAAAATGATCTCTGCTAATGCTATAAACTATGTAGGGAGCCCTAACTTAAAAGAAGCCCAAACTATTAGCCTAAATTCAATTGCTTTTTATTTTTAGATAAAATAATCAACACTCAAATAACAAATTGTATGCAAACCTGTAAGCTGCACCTAAGGCAGTTTTTGCATTAACTTCTAAATGTTTTTACTCCAATTCGTTGTTGAAATATAATCATTTCTACACAGTGGCTGTTATTTTAACATCAGATTTATTTAAACATACATTAAATAGCCTAATCAGGATATCACTAAAAGGTTAAGTAAAATAATGAATATATTGGCTAATACAGTGCATATATTAAGCGAAAGAGTTCATTTCTCTAGCGAACTAACAAGCTGTGAACACTGAATGGCTTTTCTGAGGTAAATGCATCATGACATATTGTTGAATACGGAAGCTTTCATTGATGTCTTTCCACCGTTGAAACACTGAATGAGCGATTACATGAGATATGACCGTTTCAGTAAGTTGTACTGAATCTTGCAACATACCTTCAGATGTTCTTTCATGTTTATTCTGTAACTAGTATTAAGGAGGAAGAGATGATTGCGTTCACTTGCGCTCCGCGCTCGCGCTGCCGGTTGAACTGAGGCGCCTGTACAGTGATCTGTCACCCCACATCAAAGCACGTCATAATGGCATTTTCTGTTTAAACTTCATGATTTCGTGGACAGAATTTGAAGGATGACACTTTGTTTCTTATAGAAAGTAACAAAACGCAGAGCTTATTGCGGTTATTGGTGGTGAATATTGGTTGCAATGTAATGCTTCGGTACACACGTGCACCGTACCGAAAGCCCTGTACCGAAACGGTTCGGTACAAATACGTGTACCGTTACACCCCTAATATCTAGTGATGGGTGATTTGAAAACACTGCTTCATGAAGCTTTGAAGCTTTACAAATTTTGTTTCGAATCAGTGGTTCGGAGCGCCAAAGTCACTGATTTCAGTAAACAAGGCTTCGTTACGTCATAAGTGTTTCGAAATTTCAATAGTTCACGTGAATTTGGCAGTTTGATACGCGCTCTGAACCACTGAATTGAAACAGATTTGTAACGCTTCGAAGCTTCATGAAGCAGTGTTTTGAAATGTGTGTTTTGAAATTTTGAAGCAGTGTTTTAAGGGCCTCACTGAGCCATCGGATTTCATTAAAATATCTTAATTTGTGTTCTGAAGATGAACAAAAGTCGTTTGGGTGTAGAACAACATGAGGGTGAGAAATTAATGACAGAATTTTCATTTTTGGGTGAACTTATCTAACTTTAGTTAAAGTGTAATGTTGCTGTTAAACAACATCTGCAAAGTTACGATGCTCAAAGTTCAATGCAAAGGGAGATATAGACTGCTTCACAAGCGAGGGTCAATATAACACTGGATTTGCACAAAAGATTAACATGGCGGCACATGCTAGTTCAGGGGTAGGCAAGTTCGGTCCTAGAGAGCTGCTGTCCTGCTGAGTTTAGCTCCAACCTTAATCAAACACACCTGAACAAGCTAATCAAGCTCTTCAGGATTACTAAGGCTATAGGCAGCTGAAGGTTTTTTTTCAGGGTTGGAGCTAAACTCTGCAGGACAGCGGCTCTCTAGGACCGAACTTGCCTACCCCTGTGCTAGTTGATGAGTTGAATCAACTCCACAGCAACTATATAAATTTATCCTCTAACTGTTCAGAAACATCCAGATGCATTCTATAAGTTGTAACTTCTTCCTGAGTCTCTCCATCAGTGTCTGACTCCGGTTTGAACAATGTAAGGTTGAACACTGTTACTGACAATCGTTATTTTGGCTGTGTGAGATTCTCCAGCTTTGTTGTTGTTGAGCAACTGAAAGCGTGAGCTGTTAAAGCTCCGCCCTCTTCTGGAAAGCAGGCAGGGAGCAGCAGCTCATTTGCATTTAAAGGGACACACACAAAAACGTCATGTGTTTGCTCACTCCCAAATAGTGACAAATTTGACAAGCTATAATAAATGATCTGTGGGGTATTTTGAGCTGAAACTTCACAGACACATTCTGGGGACACCTTAGAGACTTATATTACATCTTGTGAAAGGGGCATTATAGGTGCCCTTTAAGAGTAATCACAGAAAATGCTGCAATTTGTACTCTATATTTGTGTCGCATGGCTGGCTACTGAAATAATTAACAGGGTATTTAATCCAGGGTTATTATAGTTAACCAAATAACTAAAACTGAAACTATAAAAAATGTTGCTTGAAATAAACATTAGCTGAAATAAAATATTAATTTTATTTCAGCTAGTCGTCAAATCAACACTTCTCATTTTCATTTAGTTTAACTTGATGTACTAAAATTACTAGAACTTAAGCTGAAATAATGAACAAAAACAATATAGACATTTAAAAAATATAATGACAGTTTACATAAACATAAAATTGCACAATCATGTTATGATTAAATATTTGTTTTTTTATTGTAATATAAGATGCCCCTAGTCATCATCACTACACTTTAATGAGTTATAGTATAGAGTTAAAAAAAAAAAAAAAATCTTTATGAAATAAAAATATCACCTTGTGATATCAAGTATTTTTGACCATGTGGTTCAAATAAGCCGCTGTTCCACTGTCGGGGCCAAACGGTTCTCATTGCATAACCGTTCCATTCCATGCCGATCCGGGCCAGCCGGTACAGTTACGCTTTCATCTTTCCACTGCAGGGCTGATAACAGCCGCTCTTTGGAATGTAAAATAAAAATGTCAGTCCTTGCCTTAGTAATGCAACGGTGTACTGTAAATAATGACTGGTGTTATGGAGGATTATCAGATATTTCTTTCAATTTTATTATTAATTTGTGTTTACGTCACTCAATAGAGCTCTTAGCCAGCTACAGAGACACTGGTAGTCAGGCAACAGACAAGTGACCAATCCTGAGTGGTGACGTCACTTCAGCATGATTCAGACAACCATCCCGAGAATTTCTTGCCAAGAACGGTTTGTGCCATGCCGTACCAGGTTCAAGAGGAAATACAACTGGAACCGTTCTTTACCATTCTAGGAACCGATAGGCCAGACAGTGGAAAAATGGCCACTACATCTACATCTCTCATCAGGGGGTTGGGGGAATGGATTCTGTTTCTACCCGTGAAAGTGCACTGGAACAGCAGTCAAACCCGTGACTTCCCACCCGTGAACTTGTACTAGATCGATGTACTCACGCGTTCTGATGTCACATAGCCCGCGAAACAACAATGGCAGCCCCTACGGATGCGGTGTTTATGCAAGTGCACGGTAAAATAACGTAAAATAAAAGGTATAACAGCTTCTCTTGCCTTATGCACTGTTTTTCCTTCTCCGCTTCCCTCAAATAAGCAAGGAGTAAGCACCTTTGGTGATAGAAATGATTGTAAATGAGCATAAGCCCCGTATGGTCTGTCATGATAGTTTGTTTACACTCACTTGACTTGCCTGGAACACTACAAAGTCGTGAGTCATGGTTTAAAGTTGTGACTTAGGGGCTCAAAAATCTGCCTGGAATGCAGCATTACACAAGGAGGTTCTAATATTTATCACACTGATGCTGGTTAAGCTCCATGCACACACAGGACAGCATCAGCATCTTTAAAGTCACTACATCAACATCTTCTATCGTAACGAATTCCGACAGCTGGATTGTTTGCAGATTCTGTTCCCCGAGTCTTTGGGAATTTATTTTTAACCAGCCTGGTCAAGCTTAAACTTTTACATCTGTTATAAGGACAAGGGGAAAAAAATAAAATCACATTTTGAATAGAACTTGTTTTTCTTGGCATAAAGTGGAAAATACTGACTGAATAATGTGGAGTGCTGTGATATTTGCTAGTTAAGGCTTGTATTAAAGGATTAGTCCAAGATTTTCCTGATAATTTACTCACCCCCATGTCATCCAACATGTTCATGTCTTTCTTTCTTCAGTCGAAAAGAAATTAAGGTTTTTGATGAAAACATTCCAGGATTATTCTCCTTATAGTGGACTTCAATGGGCACCAAAAGGTTGAAGGTCAAAATTACAGTTTCAGTGCAGCTTCAAAGAGCTTTAAACGATACCAGACGAGGAATAAGGGTCTTATCTAGCAAAACTATTGGCCATTTTCTAAAAAAAATACAACTGTATATGCTTTATAACCACAAATTAGCGGCTTGCACGTGTTTCCGTATACACCTTCCCTATTCTAGTTACGAAAAAAAAAAAAAACTGGCACCGTGTTCATTCCGTAAGTTGAATAGGGAAAGCGTAGGACATACAGCATAAGCGTTTTGAGGAATACGGAAAGCGGAAGCACGTGCAAGCTGTTAATTTGTGTATATAAAGCATATACAGTTGTATTTTTTCAAAAATCGATCGTTTCACTAGACAAGACCCTTATTCCTCGCCTGGTATCGTTTAAAGCCCTTTGAAGCTGCACTGAAACTGTATTATATTAATAAATACATCCTGATCTTTTTAGGCACAAAATGCTCCATGACTTCACAAATTTAGTAAAATATTCTATTAAATATTTTACACGAACTTACCCTTTAATTCAAATATGAGAAAAGATCAGTGTGTTGGCCCCTATCCACACTGGAGTACACTGAAATGTTTCTTTAATGCAGTTTTGCAACACTTTTCCCATATACCATCTGAAGTTTTCACAAAGCAGCTAAAGATATACAGGTACAGTATACAGTATTATCATCATAATCATCCCAAACATGCACCTTTCAGCAATTGGGAAGTTAAAATAGAAGCAAGGATCTGCTGGCCTCTAAAAATGCACTGCGCTTCATCTGGTAAAACCTTTGGTGTCAAAACACAGGGAATGGCATTGGATCTTGAAAAGAAAGTGGAGAGAGAGAGGAAAGCAAGGCGAGACAGACATTTCTCAATAGCTGTTTCAACAAATCTTAAATAAACATAGATGCAAACCGCCGTTGTCTTTGAGTAGAGGCGGCGGTAGAGTCTCTGTGCTGCAGTGCACTGTGGGATGGACCCACATGATAAAGAAATACCACAAGACACATTCTACGCACACACAAACCTTATCACTTATTATAGCTTACTTTATTGTGAATCCAAATTCGCCTGCTCTCATTGGAGGTGGGCCAGAAATCATTACGAGGAGTCACCCAAGCAGTCTGTACATCAACAAACTCCAGCCAAATTATAGCGTTGTGCCAGCTTCGTCCTAATTATATCCACGTTTCCTGCTGGGAAAACAAGCCACACACACACAGTCTTTAAAAAGATTTGACAACTTTCCTACACCCTGTCACAAAAAGCAAATATTTTCCAATACAAATTGGGCTTACCATAGGGAGAACACAGCGTTCATTATTTGATCAAGTATCGAGGAGTATTGTAGTGGTTTATATGAATCTATCACGCATCCAGAGAAGGTTGCTTTGAGAGAGTTTTTCTTGTAAAGTTCTCTGTGAGAGGCAGCCCTCTGTGGAGAGGAATCTAACGATATCGCTGCCTGTTTGTCACATACTAGAGTCTCGCAAGTCTAAAGCCACTTCAAAAGGGTGAGGAGAGACGGGAAGCTGTTAGGAAAGAGAGAAAAAAAAGATGGAGGCAAGGAAAGAGCAGCAGAGTTTGCCGGGAAACAAACCTTGAACAGTTTGCGGGGAAACAAGCCAAACTCGCAAGATCCAGACACCTTGTGTTTTCGTCTCTTATATACCTACGTCCCATATTGTAATTATAGCATCAATATCAATCAGCAACTCGGAGAGAAACGCATCTGGCTCCCGGGTAGACGGTCTCAAAATAAAAGTGTTTATGGCTTTCAGCTTTTATTACTTTGTTCTTGCTTTGAGGAGGGGTAGAGTTCAGATTATGCTCGGGGCGTCAGTAGGGCTGATGAATTATAAGCATGTAAGATGAAGCTGACAGAATAATGGAATTCAGAAGCAAAATCAGGTGTTTGTTGGCTGTGTATCATTCTCAGGGAAACTGCAACACTTCAGTGCGTTTTGGCATACGTCAACACTGTTGGACGGAAGAGGCCTGTTGACTGGGCTTCACCGGCAAAAGCAGACATCAGATCGACTGTCTCTGATTGCATATGGAAAGTTTTTCTGCTTGAATTTGCTTGCCTGTGCTGGTTTTAAATAGCGTGTATATGCCTTATTAGCAACTGGTCAAAGTTTGAATAGTTAGCATGGTGTATGCATTAAAGTCTCAATGTAACGGAAATGGCGACAAACCTTTTTTTCATTTTGTGATGTATATATGAGTGATTATCGAAAAGATTATCATTGATTGGGTGGAATCAGATCTGGGGTGCATTTCCCAAAAGCATTTCCCTTTAGCCAACTATGGTCACAAGTTCCATTGAATTGTGTAGGTAACGACGCAACTTGCAAACATAGTTGGCTTTGGGAAATGCACCGCTGAATATGAGCTTGCAGTCAATTGTAAGCAGTGTTGGAGGTAACGCATTACAAGTCACACAAGTTACATGATCAGATTACTTTAAAGTAACACATTACTTTTAAATTTACTGTTAAAGTTACTTTTTCAAATAAGTAACTCAAGTTACTTTTTCCCATTTACTAACTGACAGCTGTCGCCATGTTGAGAAAAATCGTGTGCAGAGGTGTTGTGTTATTCTAGACTAGTTCTAGACTAAATGTGAGCATAAATTTACTCATAAATTTACTTGTTTGAACTGCACCATCTACTGTACAGGTGTGAATTTGCATTCCCTTAAGCCTGATGCTTATTTATTTCAATTTTGTTGTGAAAGGGCCTTTACATTTGGCAAATAACTATAAAAACAAACAAACAAACAAACAGCCCATCCCAGATGAGAAAAAGTAACGCAAAAGATACATAATGCATTACTTTCCATAAAAAGTAACTAACACAATTAGTTACTTTTTTAGAGAGTAACGCCACATTGTAATGCGTTACTTTTAAAAGTAACTTTCCCCAACACTGCTTGTAAGAAAGGGGCGGGGTTTAAGCAGACTAAATGATTGGAGAAGTCCGGCAAACGTTACTAGAGAGAAGTCTGTCTTCGCCGGAATATCGAAATTAATTTTGATTAAAAATTACAAGGTCAAAAAATAAAGCTTTCACAAAGAGGATCAATAACATACATTTAGAAAATATACAAAGTGAATTTCCATTTCATGCTGACTTTCCTATATTCAGCAGGCAAAAGACATCGTTCGCCATATACAAATGCCAATCTCTGCCATCTACTGGACTAGAGTGTGAAACGCAAAAAAACAAACAAAAAAAAGCTGAGTTTTGCCTTTGTATGTGCTGGTGAGTATTCACATTGTTAACTTGTATTTAAACAATTTATGTTTTATTGTTTGAGCATTTAGCTGTTTAAATTGTCACTCTTTTATAGACATTCATTGTTATTGCATTTCTAGACAGTAGCTGGTTTAGTCATATTTTGCAGATTGTTTTATTATAGTTCACTGTAAATATTGTTGCACTGGCACTAACTTTTTTTTTACATTTTTTTGTCTCTTGCCATTGGACAAGTCATGTGGCATTTATGGCTGATGTGATTGGCTCAGGATGGGTAACTGAGTTCAAAGATGTCTTCATGTACTTCTGCCACTGAGATGAATAAAAATGCTAACAGATAGCTTTCTTCAGGTATTATAGATCTATTTTTTAAATGTCAAGTTAAAAGTAAAAACGTTTTTCAACGTGTCCTGTGTAATCAGCCTATAAGCTTTGTTATTGTTTACTTTTCAAAGGCAATTAATATTCTGTTCATGTCCTAATGTTCTGGGTTTGGCTTTTAATCTATCTCGTATGGATTCTGTAGGGCTTATTTAAATCAATAAATGGCTGCAATTATACGTGAGAGCCGATTGCAGTTGATTCACACCTTCCCCTCTGGGCTATATTTTATACAGCATTCACTCATTTAGTTTCATTGTCTACAGAAAGCACACTGCTTTCCCTCACATCAAATGGCATTTTCATCTCATTGCTGACAACATCAGCACGGTGACTCCTGTGGGCCTGGCCACCGTTCTTCAATGCATATTTCATCCCAGAAAGATTGTTGGCTGGTAATCCATTTTCCATTTTTATGGATACACTTAAAATCAGATCACTATTTGCATGAGTTATGATATGCCATAAAAGCTGAAAATCTCATACATACAAAATGACACAAACATCTGCTTTCACTAACAAACAAAACTCACATCCAACCCAAACCAACCCCAGCTGGTCGATCTGACAAATAAGATTTGATTTGAGAAATAGTTCAATGTTTTTATATATTGTGTTTTTTTTTTCAATAGCTGTGTGCCAATACAGACTGCTATCAAACCTACTGAAGCATGTGTCTCTAATTAACCTCCATTACCCTCTGTTTGTAAAGCTACTGCATCTGTCAAATCCTTAAAACATGCTTCTCTTTGATTGGACTCAACGTAAACCTTGAATACATCCATGTAAGTGACAGTAGATGCCTTTTGTGGAAGAGAGAGAATTTGTTAGTCAGTAATAAATAACTAATCAAACATGCTCTCAGGCCATGAAGGTACATATTTGACGGCCAAATGAAAGTGTCCCACATACCCAACTCGGTCACTGTGGTTTTGCCAAGTAAGACATGTTCCTGGATCAACATATTTTGTTGATCCTGGAAAAACATTCCTGTCCGAAAAAGTAGTCCTAATCCTACCCATAAGTTATCCCATAAATCAGAGGGAAACGATAGGCTGATGTAGAAGCACCTAACCTTGGTCCTAAGCCTTAACTTGACATAAACTGTAAACTTGTCCCTCAAATCTGATTGGTTGATTGGAATGTTGTTCCAGAATCAACAACGATGTTGATCCAGGAACATGTTGTACTTGGTAAAATCACGTTCACCTAGAACTTTTGCCTCTACATTGCTCAGAAACTCTATTTTTTTTGTGTAAAACATTTTTTAAGTAAACAACCAGGATTGATGTGACATTATTAAATAATTCAGTTCAAGTCTTAGTCTTTGCTTTGCTCTGTTTTAGTTAAGTTCTTCAAAATATCTTCCTTGTTTTTCTGCAAGTGACAGGTTTGTAACAACATGAGGGTGAATATGATGTTAGAATGTTCATTCATTCATTCGCATCTTTAAATTTTGGTACCATAATTTTCTGATTGCAGACAGTGAATACTCCTTATATAGTCAGTCTGAAAGGAAATCAGGCCGCCAAACTCTAAGCTCTCCTCCATCAAAAGTTATATCCTAAAAGGGTACACAGCACTAAGTAACATGAGATGTCGGCT